>NW_012267571.1:44560-49973 GCF_000151885.1 Dipodomys ordii | reverse complement strand
AGAAACAGTAAAAGATTAATAGGCACTCTTATGAGGAAAAGATAGGCACATCTTTCCCAGGGGTTTGCCAGCCTTTTCCCAGGAGTAGGCCTCTTAGAAGCCCTATTCTCCGAGGTAGACTTCGGTGAAGTTCCAAAACTTGGAGATAGGTTTCTGTAAAGCCCCATTCTCTGAGGTAGACTTCGGTGAAGTCCCAAAACTCAGAGATAGGTCTCTGAAGCCCCTATCATGCTCTGATAGATGGTTTCCCATGCTAAGCAGACTCCACTGGAGTCGGCGTGGCACAGAGATTCCCCAACAAACTATAAATGGATCTTATGAACATGCTAACTATTCTTGGGCATATATACAAAGACCTGCAAATCAATATACAAGAGATTCCTGTGTATATATATCCATGTTTATTGTAGCTGTTAGTATTATCCCCACCTCGGTCCTCAGCTCCAACCAGACTTGAACTCCTCCCTGCCCTAGAGTTCCTGCCAGAGAGCTGGCCACTCCCTTTCTCCACCCAGACCCACCTGCACACACACACACACACCCAAACACACACACACACACACACACACACACCTCCCCCATTACCTTCCAATTGCATAGGGGCAGATGTCCTCTCTTCCCTCTCCTGGGAAATATGATCCCTCTAATAAACCTTATAACCATCTTTCTACTGTGTCTGCTTGAGTCCACATAGTCCCCAGGCGTGGTTGTGAAGGATTATTATACTCACAAAGCCAAACTGGAATTCTCAGTAGTGGGAGATGAGGTTTGGTCAAGCTTCCCTTTTAATATAGGAACTCTTCACTTAGGGTCCTTGACTTTGGTCGCAGAATTAGAATTTTAAGACAAGTCAGAATGGTAAATGAAAGTTTAATTGAAAGGTTATTAGACTTTGCCAGAGAACCATACACACATTAAGGTACAGAGAATAAAGAAAGGTTTATTGTCAGGAAAGGGGACTATCAAGACTCCTTCTCACAGAGAGAAGTGAGAAGAAGCACTGGCTATTGCCTGGGGTGACCTAAATGACCTAGGACGTTTGGAGGGACTAAAAGGGGCTAGGAGGCAGAGACCCTGGTGTGGACGTGAGGGCCAGGGGTTTCATCATGGCAGACTAGGATTTATGGCTGCTGTCCAAATAGTAGATGCAGGGTCCTGCAACTGCCCTCACCTGAAGGTCACTCTAAGGGGCTCTTGTTACCTTCTATGATGGTAGATGCCCCAGAGAACTGCCATCCCAAGGTAAAGGGGGTTGGAAGTTGATGATTTCCTGCCTTTACTATATGGGCCTAGTGTTGCCTGGGAAGGGAGCATGCTAAGCTGTGAGAATCGAAGGAGTGGACTAAGTTGTGGAAAGGAAGCTCATTTCACTAACAGTAAGAAAACTTGACACAAGTTTATTGAATAAACAAACAGGCCTACAGACTGACAGACAAAAACAAACAGAAGGGCAAGAGCACACTCTAGCAGAGTATGCTTGTTTTTACAGGGTTATAGAGACACACACATAGATAATTGTAGAGAGACACAGACCAGAGGAAGAGCACACACACACAGAAGGAGACACACAGAGAAATACCCAGCTCCTTGCGCTGTTGGGTATTTATAGGGTAAAGGCAGAGGATCTGGCTTCAAAGTTATGTAAAGATAGTGATTTGTCTTTGCTCTAATCACACCTGTTGTTACTTTCTGAGTTTCCAGGTAAAATGCAACCTGCCACAAAACAGATCTTTATCCTTGGCACAAGGAGGTGCCCCACTATCAGCATTTGGGGGCAGGAAGGTGCTTACATTTGGGGAAGCAGTTTTTCTCAGGAAGGAATAGTCCAGTCAGACAAGAGTTCATTCTTGGGGTGAGGAATGCATCCTTCAAGGAAGGAATAACATCCCGTTGTCCCTCTTTGAAGCAAAGATGGCACTTCTATGTTTCTAAATACCACATCTCAGTTGCCTTCACCATGCCTCAGTTTCCTTAAATTATCCTAATTCCCAATCCTCTGAGGTGCTTAATAGATTAGGTAATATAAATGGTACAAACATATTATGGAATATTACTTAGTCACAAGGAAAATGAAATTTGTGGAGTTTGTAATATTTTACCTTAAATCAGATATAAATCGAGTCATAAGAAAATAGAGATGTCAAGTTTTGGAGTCTTTATTGGAGCTCTAGAGGTCTGCAGGTGGCCAATTGTTACAAAGACCTGTTACTCAGAACAGAACTTGCACCAGCTCTGTTACAGCGGAGACAATGCCTTAGAAAAGCATTATACATAAACACAGCACAAGGAAGAGGGCTCCCCTGGGACTAAACAACACAGTGTATCTACACATTCCCCAAAGCAAGGCCCTCCTAGCTCTATCCATTTAGCCAGACATCTGCAATTCACACTAGCCAGCAGTGAGAAGTGCCAACACAGCCTGGTGCCAGCCAGAACAATGAATAAACCTACCCCTTACCTGAATACTGTCAAGAGCCCTGCAGGGAGTCTCTCTGCATGATAAGCTTGACTATCTTCCTGGAACATCTCTCCAGGCTATTTACAGAATCTGGTCTTTGCATCCTGCCCCAAACAAAGACCAGGTAGCTGCTAAGGACCACCTTTTCACATTGCCCTAAGCAAGCATCCTGCAGCCTCTATGCCCAATGAAAAAGCTTCCTTATTCTAAGCATATAAATACCCCTGTGTGAAAAATAAAATTTGGCAGCTTGATCAGAATCCTTGTCTTGCTGTCCTTCTTCGTGTCTCTTGTCACTTCATTCCTTCTCGCTTAGGTTCATTGCCCTGGTTGAAGTCCTGCGGGTCAGGACAGAATATGACATGCATGGTTTTGTTCTTACTCAGAATCCTCTTTAAAAACCTAATACCTACCACCATTTTTTTCTTGTCTTCCTCTCCTCTATCCACATTTCTTATCTTTCTGATAAATGTCCATAGGGGTGAGTTTTATTATTTCTGTATCTTCCTCACACACATAGATACACATACTACACACACACAACACACACACACACACACACACACAGTCAGGAGGTTGAGATCTGTAAGACTAGTTCAGGCCAGGTGCTCCTGACTTGTGCCTGTAATTCTAGCAACTCACCAGGCTAAGATCTGAGCATGACAGTTTGAAGCCAGCCAAGGAAGGGCAGGAAAGTCCATGAGACTCTTACCTCCAATTGAATACAGAAAAAGCCAAAAGTGGCACTATGGCTCAAAGGGTAGAGCACTAGTCTTGAGCAAAAAGAGCCCCAAAAAAGCACTCAGCCCCAGAGTCTAAGGCCAAGACTGGCAAAAACAAACAACAATAACAACAACAACAATAACCTGTATTTTGAAACTAGCAAACGCAGAAAAGCCCATGAAACTGGGTCCCAGTGTCTCACACCTGCAATCTTAGTGTAATAAATATGCTCTCTAAGAACCACAGGGGTCACAACGATAAGCACAAAAATAAAGAACTGCTCCTCATGGCAAAATTTACTTCTGTGTAGAAGGGTGAGCCACTGGCCAAAATCAGGCAAGCAAGCACACAGAGCAGGCCGGCTGCTCTGATGTTTACTCCTAATGCAGAGATCCTGCTTCTCTGGTCAGAATAGCTGAGTTCAGGAACATAGTCTGCTCCCTACTGGCTAGTTTCATAGTGTACAATGTATTTATATAAGATGAGTTAGAAATAAGATTAACAGTACACAAGTAATCATCAAGTATGTCCACACCCTCTGCTATATCTTGAATAGTCTGGAGTGTGGCATAATTCCATCTTGAAAAGAAAAAAGAACTGTTTAAAGACAGAACCTTACATTTCAACATCCTTTATCATCCTGAAAGACCCCAGATTTCTGGGATACTTTCGTCAAGGGGAGGGCGCCCCAGAAAACTCAGACTCCAGGCCTGCAGATGCAATATGCAAGAGGAGTTTATTTGGTGTTTGCACAAATGGGCTCTCTGTCCAGGGCAGACAGGAAGCCCCAAGCAGCAGGGGTTACAGGCACTATTAAAGACAAAAGCCATAGGATTAGCATAAGACCCCAGGTTTCCCAGGATTGGCTCAGTTTACTACAAGGGAAAGTTTATAACACTCTTTGTAATACAGAGATAGTCACTCTGGGAGATAAGGGTTAGGGAGTTTAGGAGTTACAGATTTGTGATTAATTAACATTTGGCCTAATTTGTTGGGCTCACCAGATGGTCCTTATCTTGAGCCTTCTAAACCGAGAATTTTTACACAGGAAAGCAGAGGAGCCAACTCTTTGTTCCTTATCTTGGGTCCCATTTGGCCACCTGGGGAATTTACTTGTTAGTTCTTTCTTTATGACTACAGAGCTTGTCCCAGGGCCCACATCAAGGCTCCCAAACTTTTTTTTATTTATTTCCAGGGAGGGGAAGGGTCAGTGCTAGCACAAGCAAGTTTACAGAAGCAAAACCAGCAGTTAGCAATTATAAAATGTAACTCTAATTTTTAATCTTTCAATCCCATATCAGTTCTTCTTTTCCTTAACAGGAGCCAAGCCACCACAGCAAGGCAGGAATTTATAAGCAATACACTTCGATAGAAAAGAGAGATTTTCTCTCATCAGCTACTCAGGAAGATCAAGTCTGAGGATCATGGCTTGAAACCAGCACAGGCAGAAAATTCTGTGAGAGTCTTACTCAAAAACACACTTGCAAGTGCAGCCATGATTCAAGCAGTAGAGGATCAGCCTTGAGGCAGATAGCTAAAGGAAAGCTACTGGCCCAGGACCCTAGGCCCAGCACTGGAGTATGTGTGATAATGTGTGCAAACACACACACATATGTACACACACACACACACATAAACACACACACACACACACACACCAAGGAGGTAATTTTACCCCTTTCACTACAATTTTGCCTAGAGTCCTATGTTAGGTTCCATTGACACTTTCATGAAACTAAAATTCTTAATTCTGGATTCATCTAGTTTGTGTACACTAACTACTGTCCTCATCTGATTTGTTTCAGATTTTTAAAGATTCAGGGCAATGTAGGATGTCTCCAAACCGCCATCTCCCCCCACCCTTTGTGTTTATTTCTATTCTGCTTTTCTCTTGGTGATATTAGAGTTTGAACTGTCAGGTGTTGTACTGCTTGAGCCTCATCTCCAGACATTTTGCCTTCATAATTTGTCTAATGGGGCCTCCTGTGGACCATGATGCTCACATATGTGTTCCCACCTAGCTGGGAGGATAGGCACACACCGCCACACCCAACTCTTACTAGTCATGGTGAGATCTCATGAGCTTTGCCTAGACTAGCCTTGAACCATCATCCTCTCCATCTCCCCATCCTGAGTAGTTAGGATTATGGGTGTGAGTCACCACACTCGGATGCTTTTATTTTTTTCATCTCACCTCTTAGATTTATTTAATTATATTTATTTATATTATTT
>NW_012267571.1:44071-44510 GCF_000151885.1 Dipodomys ordii | reverse complement strand
CCTTCCCTCACTCTTCTTAATTTTGTAGGGTGGCATTGCATTCTTGAGTTTGAACACTCCTCTGAGGCTCTCTAGATCACACAGGCTGCCTGTTGGTTTTTGTTTTCTTATTAACATCGATTTGTTATACAGTGATGCATAGTGATCAGACTCACCTTCCTCCACTCTCCCTCCTCTTTTCTCTTCCCAAATCAATCTCGTAAGGTTGACACAGGCTGTCTTACACCAGTAAGTTTATTGGTAGAAAGGTCCAATTTAGTCAAACTTATACATGTCATATAGTCTGTGCTTTTATGAGAAATACACATTTGCCAGGTGGTGATGGGTCATGCCTATAATCCTAACAATTCAGGAGGCTGAGATCTGAGGATCTGAGTATCGCAGTTCAAAGCCAGCCCAAGCAGAAATGTCCCCATAATAAGGCTCTTGTCTCTAATTA
>NW_012267571.1:43261-44021 GCF_000151885.1 Dipodomys ordii | reverse complement strand
GCTGAGATCTGAGGATCTGAGTATCGCAGTTCAAAGCCAGCCCAAGCAGAAATGTCCCCATAATAAGGCTCTTGTCTCTAATTAACCACTCAAACCCTGGAAGTAGAGCTGTGACTCAAGATGGTAGAGGGCTAGCCTTGAGCAAAAGAGATCAGGACAGGGGCTGAGAAGGTGGCTCATTGGTAGAGCACTTGCCTTGCAGGCCTGAGGCCCTGGGTTCGATTCCTCAGCACCACATAAGCAAAAAAGAAAAAACCTGAAAGTGGTGCTGTGGCTCAAGTGGTAGAGCGCTAACTTTGAGCTGAAGAGCTGAAGGATAGTGTTCAGGCCCAGAACACGACCCCTCCCCCCTCCAAAAAAAGAGAAATCAGGACAGAACCCAGGCTCTGAGTTCAAGACCCACAACTGACCCAAAAGTATTTAAAAAAGAAAAGAAACATACATTTCTTTTATTTTCTCAGAAATGAGCTGAAAATTAAATGTCTTCCTCTCTGATCTCTGGTTTTATTACCTATCAGACCTATGAGTGCTCAATATATTATGGGGAAAGGTGTGAGTTTATCACATAGATACAATCCTGGGTATTTCTTCAGGCAAAGGAGAATTGTAGAATTAAAACCAGGCAAGAAACAAACAAGTCCTCTTCTTACATAGTTGAACAAGTTCCTCAATAATTGGATCGTATAAGATTTAACCAAAGTTTCTGCCAAAGGCAATGGAAATTTTGAGGAAGAAGAATTTAAGAAATATGAAACCAACA
>NW_012267571.1:39791-42161 GCF_000151885.1 Dipodomys ordii | reverse complement strand
AGGCAGAAACAGAGCCCTGTGTGGACGGCTGGGTGTATGACAAAAGCTACTTCCACTCCACTATTGTCACTGAGGTAAGAGGCCCCATTTAAATCTGCTGGATTTTTGCTCTAAGGTTTTTGCAGTAACACAAAGCACAGACTTGCTTTATATTTTCAATCCCCGCTCTCTCCCCAGAGTATATTAGTCAGCAATTTGTATTTCCTATTCCTTCAGCAAGTAGCAACTGCTCATCTATACTACCATGATGATGAGTTACTAGTACTGAGGTCATGAATGAAACAATCTAAACAGACACCTGTTATTAAACAATTTGATCTAATGAGAAAGACAGTTGTAATTTTAAAGAGCAATGGACATACCATGAAGGAAAATATTATGCTAGGTCAGTGGCTCTCAATACTTATTATGAATTATTACACAGAGCAAGTTAGTCAGAACCTTTGGGGCATAAATCTAGTCCCCAGCATTTGTATACTTTTTAACTGAATGGATGGGTATATCCAAAGTTGAGAGTTATTCTGTCAGTTGAATTATGGAGTGGTAAAAGAAATTTAACAGACATTGTATTAGTCCAAGTATAAAGGAAACCTTTCTTCCTAGGGAAAAAAAGAATTTTTTTTTCATTGTGAGAATACCATACAGAGGAGTTACAATTACATGGGCAAGATAACGAGTACACCTCCTATCAAGCATTGTTGCCTCCTTTTTGTTTCCCCTTCCCATCCCTTCCCATACTGCCCCACCACCCCCCACATGATCCCCCCTACCAAAGCTGTAAAAGTCGTTTTTCAACATAACGACTTGTACATTTCATTGTTGCAATGGGTCCACATGTATCCCTAGTTATACGATTTGTTTTTGCCCTTCCCCTCCATATACTGTACCAAGATCAAATACAGTGAAAGCAGGGGTTATACCGTGGGGGAGACAAAGAAGAGTTTTTGTCATGTACTCTCCATTATGGTAACTCAATTGTCTTTAAAATATTCCTTTCTATGCTATAAATTATATGCTATAAAGAATATGTGTGCTGGTGGCTCAGCACTGTAATCCTAGCTACTCGGGAGGTTGAGATCTGAGGATCATGGTTCATCAGGAAAGTCTGTGAGACTCTTATCCTCATTTAACCACTAGAAGACCAGAAGTGGTGTTGTGACTCAAAGCTGTAGAGTGCTACCCTTGAGCAAAAGAGGTCAGGGAGAGTGCCCCGGAGCCCCAACAACAACAAGATACATACATACATACATGCATGCATGCATGCATGCATGCATGCATGCATGCATATATAAATGCTGAGGAAATAAAATTTTGACAAAGGAATGCATAGAACCAGGTGTTGGTAGCTTATGCCTATAATTCTGTCTACGCAGGATTCTAAGATCTGTGCATCCTGGTTCAAAGCCATCCAGGCCAGGATATTCCAAAAGAAAACCTGAAAAGCATGTGGTTCAAGTGAAAAGCAGTAGACTGGAGAAAAAGAGAACCAAAAAACACAGGGACAGCACCCAAATCCCACCCTGACTTCAAGTTCCAGGGTGCACACACACACACACACACTCGTGTGCACGTGCACACACACACACGCACACACACACACACACACACACACAAAATGTGTGTAGAAGCTAATGCATGCAACAGATGGAGTTGGTCATCTGAGGATAATAGAGAGATAAGGCCATGGAAACTTTTTTTTTTCTTCAGGTAAGGGGTAGTATGTTTATTCATCTTTCTGGCATCAGGCCATCTTGGCCGTCCATGTGGTTGGGACAGGCCTGGGAAAGACCTGGGGAAGAGCTGGGAAAAGAGAGGTGGGAAAGAGAAAGAGGTGGGAAAGATAGAGAGCTGGGAAAGAGCGAGAGGTAGAAAAGAGAGAAAAGATCTAGAAAAAAGAGAAAAGAGCTAGAAAAGAGAGCGTCTGGGAAAGGTGGGAAACAGAGAGCTAAGAGAAGGGAGCTGGGAAAGAGAAGAGAAGGAAAGAGCTGAGAAAGCTAGAAAAGAGCAGAGAGAGGGCATCTGGGCCCGGGCTAGGCCTTATCTAGGGTATGGGCGGAAAAGGTGTGACCACATCAAATTCAGATGTGACCTCAGCAGATGCAGATGTGACCTCTTCCAGGTGTGCCAGTTGCCTAGGTAACGCAGGTACTGGGTGGAGACTTTGCTGAGAGGAGGGTGGAGTCTGCTAGCCATCCAGGAGCAGACCTTACATTCCAGCCTTTTAATAATCATGAAATAGAGCGCAGATTCTCTCTGGCTACTTCCTGCTGACAAGGGGCATAAACAATATGGGTAAAAGGCTGGAATTTGGTCCCCTCCCAGAGAAGGCAGTGAGCAGCAGCTGTCCCTTGGTGGCGTGAGTCCTTAGAT
>NW_012267571.1:38598-38935 GCF_000151885.1 Dipodomys ordii | reverse complement strand
GGCGAATTTCTGAAAAAAAAAATGCAAAGAAACCCTGAACAAATAGATCAAGCCTACATTGGCTAGCCTTAGAGAGGGATCCAAAAGGGGGGTTGTGGGGACCCAGCCTGCGTCGCACTCTTCAGGGCACAAGCCAAAATGTAGAAAAACGGGAGAGATAGGGAAAGTTGGAAATGAATGGCAGAGAGAGAGAGCAAAGAGAGCCTGAAAGTGAACAGACTTCTGACCATTTACCATTGCACTGGCAAAAACTGTCTACATCTGAGAATTGCATAAAAATGAGGCGCTCTGGCCTTCCAGGGAGTGCAGGAGGCATTTCAAAGGGGTTCCACAGCTC
>NW_012267571.1:37892-38548 GCF_000151885.1 Dipodomys ordii | reverse complement strand
AAAGGGGTTCCACAGCTCAGGCGTGATTCGCAGCACCCCATTAAATCTGTAGGAGAGTCAATCTGGTGAGTGAAGGCGAGCTGACCAGGCAGAAGCAGCGTCCCGACTTCCCCTGAGCCCTCTAGAGAGAAATGGCCAAGCCCCCAAAGCCAAGCTTCCTCGGCTTCAGAGGTGACAGGCCTTTCAGCTAAAGGCTGCAGGAGCTCAGTGGCGTGGCACCACGTCCTCACAGAGACTGAGTGACAGAGAGCCATAGAGAGCAGTTTCACTCATCAGAGTATAGAAGTGATGCGGATGTGGACGTGAAGGCCAGCAATGGTAGCAATGTGCTATATCCGTAGCACACACACCATTTCGCAAAAAGGCCATTAGAACAGTGGGTATTACTCAGGGCAAAATGGGACAAAAACAAAAAGATAAAAAGGAAAAAAAAAAACGGAGAAGAATCCTACCTATCCTGGTGTGCCGGGTGAAACGGTACCATTTATGTTAGGTTTTTATCTTGTTACTCTTTTTTATTTTTTGGGTCCGGTCATGGGGCCTGAACTCTGGGCTTGGGCTCTGTTCCTCAGCTCTTCAGCTCAAGGCTAGTGCTCTACCACTTGAGCCACAGTGCCACTTCCGGCTTTTTTCTTTTTGCTTATGTGGTGCTGAGG
>NW_012267571.1:31625-37842 GCF_000151885.1 Dipodomys ordii | reverse complement strand
GCTCTTCAGCTCAAGGCTAGTGCTCTACCACTTGAGCCACAGTGCCACTTCCGGCTTTTTTCTTTTTGCTTATGTGGTGCTGAGGAATCGAACCCAGGGACTCAGGCATGCAAGGCAAGCGCTCTACCACTGAGCCACCTTCCTAGCTCCTTATGATAGGTTTTTAAAAAGTGGTAGCTGAGTAAGAACAGCACCACACATGTGGTATTCAGGTAAGGGGTAGGTTTATTCATTGTTCTGGCCGGCACTAGGCCATCTTGGTCCTCCATGTGGTTGGGAAAGGCCTGGGAAAGTCCTAGGTAATAGATGGGAAAAGAGAGAGGTGGAAAAGAGAAAGAGCTGGGAAAGAGAGAGAGCTGGGAAAGAGCGAGAGCTGGGAAAGAGAGAAAAGAGCTAGAAATGAGAAGAGAGAGCTAGAAGAGAGAGCACCTGGGAAAGGTGGAAAGAGAGAACTAGGAAAGAGAAGAGAAGGAAAGAGCTAGAAAACAGCAGAGAGCCATGGAAATTTTGAAGACAGAGACAGAATCTGAAGAGTTGAAAGGAGCTGAGTATTTGAAGGTGTGTGGACTGGCAGAGGAGAGTGGCTGTAGAGGAAATGGACAGGAAGCAGGATCCACATACCACAGCACATTTTCCCTCACGGGAAGGCGCTTACAGTCTGTTTCCACTGAAGGCTTCAACTCTCCTGACACCGCTCTCTCTTCCTTTCTCTTCCAGTGGGACCTAGTATGTGAGTACCAGTCATCCAAATCTATAGTTCAAGTAGTATTTATGATTGGGTCACTGCTGGGCGGTCTGATTTTTGGCCATCTTTCAGACAGGTAGGTGTCATTGCACTTTCTCTGTGGATGTTGATCAGATGGAATAGACTTTTCTGTAGTTAAGAAATCTCAGCTGAGCTCTAACTTTGTGTTCTATATAGTAGTCCGGCACTCAGCAGAAAAGTATCTTTTAGAAGACATTTAGAATGAGGGGGGCCAAGATGGCGACAGGGCAGTAGGGAAATTCCACAGCTCTCCCCAACCAAAAGAGATTTGGAGTTCCAACACTTAATCTCCCCCCAAGAGACCAACAACAACAAGAAGACAAACACCCAGAGAAAAACAGGAGTTGGAAAATAACAAGAAAGAGAGAAAAAGAAGAATTGCAGAACAGAGAAGAGCAAAGACCCCTTTCCCAATTTTTGCTGGATACACTGCAGTGCACCAAGCCACGGCAAGCCGGCTTGGCGGGAGCTGCCAGAGTCCCAGAGGGACAGGGGCCTGCCTGCAGATCACCCGCGCAGAAGCCGCCTGAGGTACCGGTCTGCAGACCACAGAGAAACCTACCAGCCAGGAGTCTGCACAAAGATCCCACCCTCACCCCTCACTCTCCAATTGAGCAGAGAGGCTCCAACCCGCAAAAGCCGCTCAACCCCAGGGTGGGAACCCCAGAGCTACACCCCCAATTTTTACTGGACCTTCAGCAGCATGCCAAGCCGCGGCCAGCCAGTCTGGTGGGGGCTGCCAGAGTTCCAGAGACACAGGGGGCTGTCTGCAGATAACCTGCACAGAAGCCGCCTGAGGTACCTGTGTCAAACCCACCCATAGCGACGAGTAACCCCCGGGCCCGGAACTCCGCCCCACGATGGGAGCCCCAGAGCTACAGGGGACGCCCACAGAACACCAGAGCAGAAGACCTGCAAGGAACTGGTGCTGATCCAGAGAGTGTAAAAAGAGACAAATCCCAGTGCTCAGAACCCATACGGAGGCCCCACCCCCACACCTGGGGCAGAGGCCAGAGGCCCACACCGCGGCATGGGCCCGACAGCATCAACATTGATGGAGGCAGACAGAAGAGAATCACACAGAGCCACCACCGCCCACCCCAACCTGCAACCACCACAACTGAACTCTGATTGATATGGCAACTAATGACCTACATCAACACAGAAACATCTAGCTGCAGGGTGAGTACACCACAGGGGATAGTGTATCCATCAAGGGCGACCAGAGCTGGTGGGAATCCCCAGACCCTGACCCAGACTCCCTACCCCAACACCTGGACCACAGGACCCACTAAAACTGGGAACTGTTCGAGAACTCCACCAGCCCCCGGGGCACACTCCGCTGGCCAGGCTAGAGCAAGAGCACCCCTGGAAGGGAGCTTAAATGCCCAAGCCAGGAACAGCGCCCCTGGGTCAAGACACCCAACAGTATAAGAAATTTGAACTGTGTACCTCAGGCTGAATAACGTAGGTGCTATACACAGCAGCACAGGCCCAACCAGTGTGCCCCAGGCAGGGGGGCGGGACCAAGCCTGGGGATCCAGTGCCTGAGCAACACAACCAACTCCTCCCAACTGAAGTCAAAAGCTGAGCACAGCCGGGCGCTGGTGGCTCACGCCTGTAATCCTAGCTATTCAGGAGGCTGAGATCTGAGGATCACGGTTCAAAGCCAGCCCGGGCAGGAGAGAACTTGAGGCTCCTATCTCCAATAAACCACCAGAAAACCGGAAGTGGCGCTATAGCTCAAGTGGCAGAGCGCACGCCTTGAGCTGAAGAGCTGAGGGATAGCACCCAGGCCCAGAGTTCAAGGCCCATGACCGACAAAAAAAAAAAAAGCTGAGCATATGCCTCAGCAGTGGGGAGAAAAACAGGGAACTGCACCCCTGTGAAGCACATCTGTGACAACAAAAGACGTGGGGGTTCAGGACAAGAGAAGCCCAAACCCCACCAGAAACTGACCCATATATTCTAGGCTGGGAATTGGACAACACTGGCCACCAGCACCTGATGATAGGCAGGAGCTCAGGCTGGTAAGGTGGCTCAGCAGTAGAGTGCTAGTCTTGGGTGCATGAGGCCCTGGATCTGATTCCTCAGCACCACATAAGCAGAAAGGGCCAGAAGTGGTGCTGTGGCTCAAATGGTAGCATGCCAGTCTTGAGCTGAAGAGCTGAGGGACAGCACACAAGCTCAGAGTTCAAGCCCAAAACCCGCCAAAAAAACAAACCAACAACAACAAAAAAAAACAACCATTAGGAGCCCATAGCAGACTCCAGCATCTGGGAGAGTGCATCCAGAACATCCAATCTTGCCAAGAGCACCCGTAGGAGCAAACACGAGCAGTATAGGCTGCTCAACCCTTCCAAAGGCAGGAATTGCCAGCGATCTACAGTAGAGAGCCGAGAATCCTATGTAGGTCAGACCAGCAGCTGGAGGTAGGCCCCCAAGAGAACCCAGATCAGGTACAGACTCTCTCCCAATACAGAAACAGCAACCAAGCAAAGACAGACACACCAAAACAAAATTTCAGATTAGTCTCCAATAATCCCTAAACCCCCATGTGAAAATCACAGAGAAAAATTATAAGGTTTATCAACACCCAGGATAGCAAGCTATCCCCAATAGTCAGCAGCCACACAGTGGAGAGCCACAGTGGGAGCAAAGCAGGAATGGAAGACAAAAACCTACATCCAAGCGATGCTAGAGGCAATGACTCAAGAAATAAAGTGAGAAATAGACCAGAAATTGAAAGAGCACAGGGATGAACTATCAAAAGAGATGCAGGATATCAAACAGGAGATGCATGCAAAAATAGAGGCAGCTCACACTTCACTAAGAAGTGAGATAAGTGCCAAAATAGAGGCAGTACATACCTCATTAAGATGTGAGATCAGTACTTTGAGAACCAACATCGAATCCATAAAGGAGTCCATTTCCTCCATGCAAATCATAATGGAAGCCACAGTTAACAGAGTGAACGAAATGGAATGTAGAGTGTCAGATACAGAAGACAGAATACACCCACTGGACCAAAAAGTGATAGATATGCAAAATTCACCCAAATTATGCCAAAGGGAAATTCAAGAGCAAGCAGAGAGTGCCAAGAAATAGAGTGGATGAAGGTGAGGAATATCATAGCAAGGGAATACAAAATCTATTCAACAAGATAATCGGTGAAAATTTCCCCATCTCAAAAAAAGTACATCTTACCTACATAACAGAAGCATATAGAACACCTTACAAGCAAGATCCTAGGAGAAACACTTCTTGACACATTAAAGTAAAAATGATAGATCTGAATAATAAGGGAACAATCTTGCATGCAGCAAAAATGAAGAAGGAGCTATACTACAATGGGAAAAAAATCAGAATCACTGCAGATCTCTCCACACAAACACTGAATGCAAGAAAGGCCTGGGAAAGTACCACACGAGCCCTCAGAGCCAATAACTGCCACCCCAGACTGATATACCCGGCAAAGCTAGCATTCACATTCGATGGAGAGCTGAAAACTTTTAATAGCAAAGAAAAACTAAATGAATACATAAACATTAAGCCAGCATTACAAAGAATTCTAAGAGGGGGGACACAACCTGAAGAAAGCAACCAGGAACTGGGACCTGCACCCAGAAAGGCATTAATCAAAGTCTAACTGAGCAAGCACAGGAGGAAAGGAAAAAGAAAAACTGAGGAAAACAGGGAATGACAGGGACCACAATGCATCTCATCTCTTTATAGTATCTCTTAATATTAATGGACTTAATTTGCCAATCAAAAGAAAAAGAACTGCAGACTGGATCAGAAAACATGACCCATCCATCTGTTGACTACAGCCAAACATACAAACAAACTCAGAGTAAAGGGTTGGAAAAGGATCTACCAATCAAATGCCCCCAGTAAGAAAGCAGGTGTAGCTATCCTGATATCTGACAAAATAAACTTTTCATTAAAATCAGTACAGAAAGACAAGGACGGACACTACATATTAATACAGGGAACAATCCAAGAGGAGGATATTACCATCATCATCTTATATTCCCCAAATATTGGTGCACCCAGATATGTTAAGCAAATACTCTCAAACTTACAGAATAAAACAAATCCCAATTTGATAATACTAGGAGACTTTAACACACCACTCTCACCAAAGGACAGGTCTACCAACCAGAGGATTGGCAAAGAAGCTACCGAATTAAGTGAGGCCATACTTCAAGCGCAATTAACTGACATCTACCAAGGATTTCACCCAAAAACAACACATTACACATTCTTCTTAGTAGCATATGGAACTTACTCCAAAATAGACCATATCATAGTTCATGCAAGGAACTTAAGCAGATACAAAGGGATTGACATAATCCCCTGTATCCTATCTGACCAAGGTGGAATCAAGCTAGTTCTCAACAACAAAGCATATCTCAGAAATTTCTCTAATACATGGAAATTGAAAAGTACACTCCTTAGAAATGCCTTGGTAATGGAAGAGATCAAAGAAGAAATAAAAATTTTCCTACAACTCAATGAAATGAAAACTCCTCCCAAAGAAACTTGTGGGACACAGCAAAAGCAGTCCAGATGGGCAAATTTATTGCCCTCAGTGCCCACATCAAGAAAACAGAGACAGACCAAGTAAATAATCTCATGTTGCAATTAAAACAGCTAGAAAAAACATGAAAAAATGGAACCTAAAGTTACTAGATGGAGCCAGATAACCAAATTAAGAGCAGAGATTAATCAATTAGAAACTCAGAAAAGTATAGCCAAAATTAAACAAACAAAAAGCTGGTTCTTTGAAAAAATAAATGAAATTGATGGACCGTTGGCAAGATTAATTAAAAAAACAAGAGAGTAAACCCATATTAACAGGATTAGGGATGCCATGGGAAAAATCACAACATGTACCCAAGATATCCAAACAATCTGAACAGACTACTTTCAAAAGTTATACTCTCTGAAGAAGAAATCCTGGCAGAAATGGATGCATTTTTAGAGAAATACAAGTTGCCCAAACTGAGCAAAGAAGAAGTAATTCAATTAAATAAGCCAATATCCTACAAGGACATACAGAAAGCTATCAAAAGTCTTCCAACAAACAAAAGCCCAGCACCAGATGGATTCACAGCAGAATTCTATAAGACCTTTAAAGAAAAACTAATACCCATACTCCTCAAGCTCTTCAGAGAAACAGAGAAGGAGGGAGCTATCCCAAACTCATGCATGCTTTGCATGCATGAGGCCCTGGGTTCGATTACTCATTCACACTCATCCCCAAACCAGGCAAAGCCCCAACCAAAAAAGAGAATTACAGGCCAATTTCCTTGATGAACACAGATGCAAAGATCCATAACAAGATTCTACCTAACAGAATCCAGAAACACATAAAAAAAATAATACACTATGACCAGGTAGGCTTCATCCCAGAGATGCAGGGATGGTTTAACATGCTTAAGTCAA
>NW_012267571.1:24250-27380 GCF_000151885.1 Dipodomys ordii | reverse complement strand
CACCATGCACCAACATCAACTCAAAATGGAGTAAAGACCTTAACATTAAACATGAATCTCTGAAACTACTGCAGGATAGAGTAGGAGAGACACTTCAACTTACAGGCACAGGAAGGAACTTCCTGAACAGAGTCCCAGGATCACAACAGATAGAAGAGAGACTCGACAAATGGGACTACCTTAAAATAAAAAACTTTTGCACAGCTAAATCTATTGTAACTAAGCTAGAAAGACAACCAACTAATTGGGAAAAAATGTTTACCAGCAATATATCAGACAAGGGGTTAACATCCTGTATATACAGGGAACTCAAGAAACTAATCCCTCCCAAACCTAACAAACCAATTACTAAATGGGCAAGGGAACTAAAGAGGGACTTCTCAAATGATGAAATAAAAATGGCAAAGAAACACATGAGGAAATGTTCACCATCCCTGGTTGTGAAGGAAATGTAACAACAATAAACCATCTACGAAAAAAGCCAGAAGAACAATTTCATTCTCAATGGCTTTCTCAAACTAAAATATTTAGGATTAAACTTGACCAAAGAAGTTAAAGACCTCTACAATGAAAGCTATAAAACCTAAAAGAAAGACATTGAAAGCCAGGTATGGTGACTCATACTGCTAGCTACTCAAGAGACTGAGATCTGAGGATCAAAGTTGTTCCCCAGCCTGGGAAGGAAAGTCCACAGACACTTACCTCCGATGACCCTGTGAAAAGCTGGTGTGAAGCTGTGGCTCAAATGATAGGGTGCTAGCTTTGAGCAAAAAGCTAAGGGAGATTAATCAGTCTCTGAATTCAAGCCCAATGCTCGCAAGAAAGGAAAGAAAAGGTGGTGAAAAGAAGGAATGAGAAAGAGAGGAGGAAAGGAGGGAGGGAAGGAAGGAGAACCAAGCATGTGATATTTGTCTTTCTGAGACTGGTTTTTATTCTTCTGTTTGGGGTGGCAGGGGTGGGGGAGTGCATGCATGTGTGTGCCAGTACTGGGACTTGATAAAGTTCAAGGGAAGGGCACCGTCCCTTCTCTTAGTTTTCTTCACTCAAGGTAGGCATTCTACTACTTGAGTCACACTTCCACTCCCAACATTGGAGATGAGAATCTCATAGACTTTCATAGAGGCTGTGCTGGCGTAGCCTCCTGACCTTCTAGGAATACAGGCCTGCACCCCTGCCACAGGGCTCTTGGATTCCTTTAAGTCAGGTTTTCTCTCCCCCACTACCGCACCTCAATTTCACAGGCTTAAGATTCCATAGTATTTGATTCTAGTGGACTATGCGTGGTGTCCCTGCTTGAGCTTGCTTTTCCTACTTGAGCTCTGGACCTTCTGTCAGTGAGGAGAGACACTCACTTGCCTGACAGCAATCTGCCATCTTGCCTCTATCTCCTTATTTATGCATTCTTACATCTCCTAGTAGCCTCTTAGTAACATCTCTTACTTGTACAAGATTTCATTTTCACATGCATTTATGCATATGATGTATCTTGATTAGAATAACTCCATGTATCACTCTCCATCCCTCCCTCTCTCTCTTTCTAAAGCACTTGCAACAAACTATGTTGATTGTTCCATTCCACCTCTGTATATAAAGTATTTTGATCCTATTCACCATCCTAACCTCTGTTCACTTTCTTCCTATGAGTGCCCACACCCCAGACAGTCATGTTCCATCTTCTAATACTCACTTTTATTGAAATGCTTTTTAATTGTTAAAGGGGCTTCACCATGGGATTTTATATATCCACCACCACAGTTTAATGATTTTATATATACACTATAAAATGTTACACTGTATGTATGATTATATTATTATATAACATTATATATTATAGTACTGTAGTATATAATATACATTAGTATTATAATACTGTAATATATAACAATACAATCTTGATAAATATAATTTTGATAAATATAATTACTATATATAACATGTGTATCTTATATGTGTTTATATATGCGTATTTTAGGTCTAGCATGTACATATGAGAGAAAACATGTGAACTTTGTAATCTTAAACCAGGCTTACTTCATTTCATATGATGATCTCCAGTTCCATCAGTTTTTCTGAAATGATGTAATTTTATTCTGTTTCTTAGCTTAATAACATTCATGATACATACATTTTCTTGATGCATTCATGGCCTGGGAGTAGTATTGATAGCCTGACCCTTGTGAGTACTGCTTCCATGAATATGAGCATATAGGGGCCTCCATAATAGTCTGATATACATCCTTTTGAACAAATGTCCAGGAGTGGTAGCACTAGATTGCATGATAGTTTCTTTATTTTTGCAGTTTGTTAAAGAACATCTATACTGGTTTTTTCCAGTGTTCACATTTGTTTATGGTCCAAAAGTAGTGTATAAAAAAAGTGTGATTTACCCCACAAAATCCTTGCCTCCATTACTTGCTTACGCTTTTGATGATGACTATTCTGCCTAGAGTGAGGTGAATTCAAGTATTGTTTCAATAACCATTTCTTTGTCACCAGAGATAGGCAGCATTTCTTCATGTATTGATTGGCCATTTGTAGTTCTTCTGTTTTGGTGGGGAGGGGTTGTCAATCATGGACTTTGAACCTAGGGCCTTAGTGCTGTCTCTGAGTTCTTCTGCTCATGGGTAGCAGTATACCACTTTGAGCCACAAATCTATAATTCCTGAGTTTTTTGGGGGTGGGGGAACGAATGGTTAATTAGATCTCAGAGTCTACCGATCTTTTCTGCCCATGATCCTCATATATCAGCCTACTGAGTAGGTAGGACTACAGCCACCAGCACCTGGCTATTTTGTACTCCTTTTTAGAACTCTCTGTTCAGTTCTTTTGCCCATTTATTAAATCATTGTTCATTCTTGGAAGTTTGGGTGATATTTTTTTGAGGTTCCTGCATCTATTGAAATGATCCTGTGCTTCCTGACCTTACTCCTATTGATGTGATGATTATAACAATTGACTTGGAAATATTGAACCAGCTTTGCATCCCTGGAGTAAATACTGTTTGCTCATTGTGTATGTTTTTTGATGAGTTGTTGAAGTGATTGGCCAGAATTTTGTTGAGAAGTTCTGCATCGATGTTCATCAAAAATAGATTTCTAGTTCTTTCTTTCTCTCTCCTTTTCTGATAAGT
>NW_012267571.1:15128-22999 GCF_000151885.1 Dipodomys ordii | reverse complement strand
TCTCAGTAAGTAAGCCATTTGATCCTTTAATTTCCTTCTTGACTAGAAATGTCTTGAAAATATGATTTGCAAAAAATAATTATAACCACACAACTATAATTACAACTGTGTTTTCTTCCAGTTATAGAGTGGACAAGACCTCAATCCCAAGCTTTGTTAGCAATGTTGATTTCCTACAGTACTGGGCAGATGCTCCTGGGAGGACTGGCTTTTTTCTTTCGCAGCTGGATCACACTGCAGCTGATATTATCCATACCTCTATTGGTCTGCTGCGTGTTATCAAGGTATGGACAATATGTGTGGCCTTTAACTCCAATGAAAGGGGAAATAGAGGCTTAGAGGGAGGACCTGACACTAGGGATCTGTGTAATCTCTGAATGATCCTGTCACCTCACCCACAGTCACCACTGTGCTACTGAGATACAAAGAAGAACAGAATGTACTCTGCCAGGAGGCTGCAGCTGTGGAGTGAGCACTTTTCTATCTTAACCACAGAATTATTATGGAATCTTTTTTTTCTCTCCTTTTTAAGCATATATTGCTTGGAATAAGAGGGGTCTGAGGGAGCTATTTCCACACATGTAAATAATTTACTTTCACCATATTCACACCTTCTATTAGCATGTAAATAATGTACTTTGACCATATTCACACTGTACTTTGACCATATTCACACCTTCTATTCGCTTTTCCTATGCCATCTTCCCCGCTTTTTTAAAATATAATTTTAACAGGCTTAACTGTGCTGTTTTTTACAGAATGAAGTTATATTTGCACTCCATCCCCATCAACTACTGCCTTCAATCTCCCTGTGTTCCTATGGCTCCCCAGCATTTGGGCCCCTTTTACACTCATAACATACAAGTGCCATATCATAAAAAATATATTTAAATCCAGATTTGCAGACAAGAGTATATGATATGTGTCTTTCAGAGTCTGGTTTTTTTCACTTAACTTGATCTCCAGTTCCATCCATTTTGATATAAAGAACATAATTTTATCTTTTAGATGCCACTCTGTGGATTATTTCTAGGACTTATATTCTATTCCATTGGAATACGTATCTTTTTTTTGTTCTTCCAGTACCATGGTGATTCATTACTCTGGCTTTGTAGCACAATTTGAAGCCAAATATTATGATACCTCCAGCATTGCTTTTTTTGTCCAAGAATGCTTTGACTCGGCAGAGTCTGTTGCACTTCCCTATCAGTTTTAAGATTGCCTTTTCTATTTACACAAGGCATGTCACTAGAATTTTGATGGGGGCTGCATTGAATCAGCAGAAAGCTTCAGTAGTACATGAACATGAGAGGTCTTTCCTTCTTTTGTTATCTCCTTTAATACTTAATGCTTTGTACTTTTTACGTTTTCATCAAAAGTGATAAAATGAGCAAACTCTACGACTTCAGCCAGCAACTTTCCTTCTGGTTTTTGATCATACTGTGGAATAAAATTTTCATGGACTTTGTTGCCCAGACTGGCTTCAAAGTGTGATCCTCAGATCTCAGCCTCCAGAGTAGCTATAATTAGAAGTGTGAGCACCTGTTCCCAGTGTGAAGAATTTTACTGTGTATAAAATCACTGAAAAAACCCTCTACACAGCTTAATTATATGGCATATAGATCATATAGGGATATTAACCATTGGAATGTCAATGGATACTCAGACTATTTGTTCATTCCCACTTGTTGTCTATAATTACTTTCAACAAACAAACACTTAGATACCCTTCCTGTAAGTCCAGCAGAGAAGGCAGATTTGATCAGAAATGACTCTACTATGGTGTACAAAGTCTATATGAAATGGAGAGGAAAAGATATTTCAGATTTAAATTATGTGTAAAATAAGCAGTTAGATGTTTACTGTAGCTGTGTTGTCTTCTTTTTCAGGATGCTGGTAGAGTCTGCTCGGTGGCTGGTTTTTAGCAATCAGCTAGAAAAGGGCTTAGAGGAACTTAGAAGAGTTGCACATATAAATGGAAAGAAGAATGCTGGGGAGACCCTGAGCATTGAGGTGATCTGAGAAGGGGGCTGATTACTGGGAATACATGATTTGAACTCACAATCCTACTATTCTGTGTCCTTTAGGCATATCCCAAATTAGAATTTTCTAAGTGAGAAGTTTCTTTGTTTTTGTTTTTTGTTTTTTCGGTCATGGGGCTTGAAGTCACGGCCTGGATACTGACCCTGAGCTTTTTCCATCAAGGCTACCACTCTGTCACTTTGAGCCACCATGCTACATCCGGTTTTTTGTTGATTGATTAGAGATATGAGTCTTGGGAACTTTCCTGCCAAGGCTGGCATTGAACTGGGCTCTTCTGTTCTCAGCCTCCTGAGCATGCTGCTTCTACATGACACTTGCACATCACCGTCTTAGTTCCCCCACAGTCTTATTATTGTGTAGAGAAAGAGGAACCAAATAAAAAATGTGGCTATCTTTTGTCAGAAATCAAATCATTGTTTGAATAAAAGAGCAATTTCCCACACACGACACACATATGGGCAAGGAAGCAGTAATCCTTTCTCACTAGTTCAATAAATCATGGTTCACTTTAGGGAAAGCATTAAATATCATTTTAACTTCCATGCATTTCATTCAAAAATTAAATGCCTAGTAGGCAACAGATAGGAACTCTTGCTCTAATCCAAGTGCTTTGGCAGTAATTATATAAAAGTCCTTTTTTCTCTGACATTTACACTGTCATTATCAGAGAGTACTAAGATGTTGCCTATGTAGAAAAGCTCTTTGAAAATCTTTTTTTTTTTTTGCATTTCTTTTCTTGTTGTGGGGTTTGTTGATGTTTCTCTTATTTGTTTTTCTCCATATTTCTAGAACCTAGGCCCTAATATGGCTGGCTCACTCATAGATACATTTTACTCACTCATTTTAAAATCTTTGAGGCTGGGCCCTAGTGACTCATGCCTATAATCCTACCTACTCTGGGGGCTGAGCTCTGAGGATCCAGCCTCAAAGCTAGCCCAGGAAGGAATGTTTGGGAGGCCCATATCTCCAATTAACCACCAACAAGCTGGAAGTGGTGTTATGACTCAAGTGGCAGAGTGGCAGCCATGAACACAAAAGCTCAAGGGCAATGCCTAGCCCCTGAGTTCAAGTCCCAGGAGCAGCTTAATTAAAGAAAGAGTTAAAAAATACCTTTGAATACATAAAGAGTGTCAGCACAGTGTTGGATATTACTAACGGAATTAACTTCATAGCATCTGTCTGCAAGAAACATTTTAAACTAGGGCAGAAAAACTGAGAGACAGTCTTATACAAAATCGGTGCTAATCCAGTCTATGTGCCAGGCATTGGTGAGAAAACCAAAAAGTGTTCAGCCAGCATTAATGGTCTAGAAAGGACTAAGGTGATAAGAGCTGGAGGAGGCCTTTGACACTTCACCAAACTGGGCAGCAGTGGCACTGGGGACAAACGTGCCCACAGGCTGCCTCTGAAAGACAGCAAATGCCACATAAGAAAATGCTAACCAAGGAAGACACAAAGGTTGTATGTTCCCAATCAAAGTAATGTCATCCCTCTGCTATATGAAATAGCAGTGTCTCCAAAAGTTTCCTTTCATTACAACCAACATATGTTCAAAGTTCAGAATCTATTTTCCTTGTGCTGGGTACTAAATTAAGGGCCTCTTACATGCTAAGAAAAAGATCTCCACCTCTAGCACACAGAATCTTAACAGTTTAACGAGGTATAAATGTGAATGGGACTACTTAAGCATTGTTCTCTGATTATAGAATCTTTGTATATAAATCTGTGAAGCTACAGAGTAAAAAAAAATGTCCACCTGTCCCAAACTCATCCAATATGCAATGATTATATGAGCACTGTGGAAATACTGTATTGTTTTTGTTCAAAAGGGAGAGGTAACATACAAAAGAATCCATAGCCTAGCTGAATCCAGCTAGGCAAAGGTTAGCAATTCCTATTGTAGTTTTGAAGGCTTGGAAAATTCTAGCAGACTGATCCTCAGCAACAATCTCTTGCCTTTCAATCTGAGCTCTGAATTCATCACATCTGTCATTAATGATAGATAACATTTCAAATAAACAGTATTCCTAAATCATGTCCCAAGAAACATGTCAGTCACACTTCCTCATTTTGTATTTTATGTCTTTACTTGGATAATCTAAAATACTAACTCACTGATAGAACAGTCTGTCATATCCAGTATTAACTCTCCATATGCCTAATATAGAAAATGAATAAACTGTTATAAAACTAATAAACACAAGCCAGGCACTTCTGCCTCACCCCTGTAATCCTAGCTACTCAGGAAGCTGAGAACTTGGGATCAAGACTCAAAGCCGGCTTGAGGGTCTTATCTCCAAAAGATTACACAGAAGAAGGCAAAGAGGGCTGGGAAGGTAGCTCAGTGGTAGAGCACTTGCCTTGCATGCATGAAGCCCTGTGTTCGATTCCTCAGCAACACATAAGCAAAAAGAAAAAAAGCTGGAAGTGATGCTGTGGCTCAAGTGGTAGAGCTCTAACCTTGAGCTGAAGAGCTGAGAGACAGCGCCCAGGCCCAGAGTTCAGGCCCAAAAACTGGACCCAAAAAGAAAATTTAAAAAGAAAAAAAAACAGAGGAAGGCAAAAGAGTTGCTATGGTCAAGTGGTAGAGTGCTAGCATTGAGGAAAAGCAGCTTAGGGACAGCACCCAGGCCCTGACTTCAAGCCATACGACCAACACACACACACACACACACACACACACACACACTCGCACGCACACACACACACACACACACACACACACACCTTCTTAAATGTCAAGGTTCTTTACTTGTCTTTGCCTCAGTATTTAAACAGGCTTTAATCTTATCTAATTCCCCTCTCAGGTATCTTTCATGCTTCTTCCCACCTGGGAAGAACCCAGACTGGGTTCTGCCCAAGTCCCTACTCTGTAGTTTTCCTTGAAGATACAACACTCCATATGTGTTTCATCTTCTAGTATTTAGCAATATAATTGGCACATGATTGACATCTCATGAATGCTTTTGACTTTTGTTGTCCAAGTTTGTGAAATCCAACCTGCAGGAGGAGTTTGAGGACGCCAAGGCAAAAATATCCACTTTTCAGTTGTTCCATGCACCCAGGCTGTGTATGAGAAGCTGCTGCCTGAGTTTTATCAGGTATGTTCCTATAAATAAACTTATCAATATGTTTTACCTCCAATATCTTAGTAGAGAGGAACTACATTTATTCTTTCAAAAACAATAGCAACAGCAGGCCAGGGACTGGTATAATGCTTGAGTTCAGGACCCCCATAAAGACTACCAGAGACCAAGATCGATGTATTCAGCACCGAGGTATTTATTGCAAGCTAGCTCAGTCCTCTGCGCACACCACAAACAACTGGTGACGCTGAGAGGCCCGAGCCTGGCGTTTGCAGCCGTTTTATACACTCTTTAGGGAAAGCTGGGGCTTTGCACTCATCATATCATTCCTTGACAACTCAACACACACCGCAGGAAAATCATAAAACATCTCTAATATATGGTTCGTGGGTCCATTGGTGGGAAGGAATTTAGAAAGTTATTGGTCGGATCAAGAGGTTGATGCGCTTTAAAATTATTGCTTTTAATGGACTGGGAAGGCGGCTCAGTGGTATAGCACTTGCCTTGCATGTATGAGGCCCTGGGTTCAATTCCTCAGCACCACATAAGGAAAAAGAAAAAAGCCGGAGGTGGCGCTGTGGCTCAAGTGGTAGAGCGCTAGCCTTGAACTGAAGAGCTGAGGGACAGCATCCAGGCTCAGAGTTCAGGCCCCACAACAGGACCAAAAAAAAAAAAAATTAATGGTTAAAGTCACAAGGGTGGTGCAAGGGAGTACATGCAGAACTGCAGGACTTTCTGGTTAGATATTGGTCACTACTCCTAGGTGGGGTGCTATCGAGAATCTCAGGGAATTGGGCCTATCTTATTAAGCATCATCTGCAGTTTTCCAAGGACTGTTTCTTCTTAGCTTTCTGTGGGATTTTCTGGCTTTAGGACTGCAATAGGTCAGAGGCTAAATTCCAGAATAAAATGAGGTCTCAGGTAAATTATTGGTCAGGTCTTTCACTGATGGCTCCTGCCTGTAATCCTAGTTACTCAAAAGGCTGAGATCTGAGGATCACAGTTCAAAGCCAGCTCAGGGTGGGAAAAGTCCATGAGACCCTTATCTCCATTATATGACTTAGAAAATACCAGAAAGTGGTACTGTGGCTTCAGTAGTAGAGTGCTGGCCTTGAGCACCAACAGGCTCAGGGACTACATGCAGGCCCTGAATTCAGGCCCCAGGACTCTCAAAAACAAAACAAAAGAAAACAGTGGCAGCATTATAGATAACAGATCAATACATAAGATAAAAAAAATGATGTTTAATTACCACCTTTTAAGGTTACCTTATGAGATCTCTCAGTGAGACTGAACTACAGAAATATGGAAATCACATTCCAGAACAAAGTTCAGCACTGCATATTAGCATATGGAGTAGTCTACTGTGAAACATACTTGAACATTTTATCTTTTTAGTTTTTATTGAAATAGAACTTACATAAAGAAAATTGCAGCCAGGCTCAGAGGCTCACAACATGATTCTAAGTGTTGTAAGTGCTGATGTTGGGAGGATCTCAGTTCAAGGCCAGCTCAGCCAAAAAGTTCACAAGACCCCATCTCAACCAATCAGAAGAAAGGGGTGGTGTCATCACAGCTATGCAGGGGCATAAATAGGCAGGTTTGGGTCCTGGCTGGCTCTGGCAAAAAGCAAGACTCTCATTGAAAAATAACAAAAGGAAAAGGAGCTGGGGTTGTGGCTCAAGTAACAGAATCCATGTTCTCATGCCTGACATAAAACACCATTACTTACAAAAAAGAAAAAGGCACAAATTCTGTGTTCATCGAGATCTATGTTATAAATCCATAGACCCATAAATTAGCCAACCAAATGAGCACATTTTCATTCCTTGAATCATTTCTCTTCTACCTTAATCCCATTAAGAAAAATGATAACCATACTTTTCACTCTCTTTCTGAGATTATTTTGCTTCTTTAAAAAAAAGCTTTTGTTAGCCCTTGAGTTCTGTTATGGGGAAAAGAGTCCACTACTCAGAGATAGCCTCAAGTAAAAAGATGACTTTACTGCAGAAGAGGAAAGCTGACCGGCCAGGGATGCAGCACACATGAAAACTGTGACCCTGAATGGCCCACAAGCTAGGGTTTTTAAAGGCAAAATCCATGTGGTCAAGCCTGGCCACAGGCAGGAGGCTGAACAGTTTACAACACCCACATAAAGATTGCATATTTATGTCAGTGGCCAGTGGAGTTAGAGTCCATCTCATACTATCTGTTCTAACTAACCTATCATTCTGATTTGATTAGGTGAGTGAAATTGGGGGGCCCACACAAAGCAAGCAGGTGTTCTTTCTCCTGGGGGCAGGATAGGGATGGATGTCTGGGCTGATCTACTATTGTTAACCAAACAGGGCTGATGTTATCTGGGTTACTGATAAGCAAACAGGGCTGCAGATCTCACAACCTTACAACAACAATAAGCAGGGCTTTCCACATTTCCTGGGGTCTCAATAAACTTCATATTTCCTGACCCTGGGGGCTTATGAGAAACCAGTATTTTGATTTTCAGGAGTATGGGGAACTCCTGGTATATTAAAAAAAGGAGTTAGTTTTTGCTTCCCCCAACAAATTCCAAGTTAATAAAAAAAAAGCCCTATGTGTATGTTGGTGTGTGTTTGCTGATCCTGGGGCTGGAACTTGGGACCTTGGCATTGTCCCTTAGCTTGTGTGCTCAAGGCCAACACTTTTCCAGTTGAGGCATACCTCCACTCGGCCTGAGTCCCACAGACTTTCTGCACAGGCTAG
>NW_012267571.1:9858-13923 GCF_000151885.1 Dipodomys ordii | reverse complement strand
CAATTGTAAACCCAGGAAGACACACAATCCTCTTCCTGGAATTATTTTTTCCAATTTATCAAGTCTTTCTATCTTGGTCATTCTCTCCTTTGTTACACTCTAAAGGCAACAGTTTAAAAAAAGAGGCTCTTTGATTTGAATGAAGGGTTTTGTT
Organism: Dipodomys ordii; assembly: GCF_000151885.1. Classification (NCBI taxonomy): domain Eukaryota; kingdom Metazoa; phylum Chordata; class Mammalia; order Rodentia; family Heteromyidae; genus Dipodomys; species Dipodomys ordii. The sequence continues at coordinate 13,769 of NW_012267571.1, read as the reverse complement.
GTTGTTGTTGATTTGGGGGGTTGGGGGCCGGGGTTCAGTCATGGAGCTTGAACTCAGGGCCTGGTTGTCTCTAAACTCTTTGGCTTGACTACCACTCTACCACTTTGAGCCATAGCATCACTTACAGTGTTGCAGTGGTTAATCAGTGATAAGGGTCTAATGGATTTTCCTGTCCAGGCTGGCTTTGAACTGCCATCCTCAGATCTCAGCCTTCTAAATAGCTAGAATTTCAGGCATGTACCAGGAACACCAGGCCACTGGAATAAGAGTTAGAAAAACAAAAACAAAAAATAAACAACAACAACAAAATCCCTTGCCTTCAGGTAGAGAGAAAGAATACAATAGGAAAAAGACAAGACACTAACCTAAGTATGGTATTTAATTTTTTTTCTTATAGAAGAGATATAAGAGGGGTTATGATTGTGTAAGTCAGGTAAGAGTACATTTATTGTTGAAACCCCTTGAGTCGGTATAATCCAGTTTCTGTTTTATAATATATTCCTAAATTGCAAATAGATGATGAAACTCACCCAGCACAATTTACTATATTAATTGCATGACTTTAAGTGATGATTATGGGGACTACATTGGTCCCCTCCATCATGTTCTCATGGCAGGAATGTATTTGAAGAAGCTAGAACTGTATACTTCTTCTATATCCTGCTGTCAGCCGGCTCTCCTCTGAAAGTTCCTTAGTTTTTAATCATATCTTTTACTAGTTTTTTTAGGTTTAAAACCTTTTTCCATTTTCTGTGTCAGTGATTCCCAACACAGCACTAGCTTTCTCATAGGAGTCCTAATGTTAAGATTTTAAAATCCTGGCTTGTTATCTAGATCCTGCTTTCTTCACAAAGTTCACTCCCAACGGAATCCAGTTCTCTTGTTAGTATATCTGTTGGAATACCTGTCCTATGTCAAGAAATAATCTCCTGTTCTTAGTTCTAAACTGTTGAAGGCATGAGGCATTAACTCCTTGGATTTTTATCCATTTATTCCTACCACATCCTGAACAACAACCACAGCAACAACAACGAAAAGAGCATTTCCTGACTTTCCTTGCCTCTGCCATGTCTGATAAAACTCAAATGGGCAGGGAGAGTTGCAGCAAATGTTTTCCATTCCTTCATTCAGTGCTTAAGCCCAAGCATACTAGAGTCTGCTTTCACTAGCTCATGGTTACATAGTTTCTCCTAGGTTCTGTTTGTTTATCATATGTTTCTTGCTAGCAAATCCCTCCAATAGAACTTCTCATAATTGTTTGGGGTAGACAGATTTCTCCAGTCAAGTATGCCTGCCTCTGATATGTCTTCCTCTCTACAGAAACTCAGCAGACCCTGCGCATGGTTTTAGCAACTCTGGGAATTGGTGTTAATACCTCTGGCTTCACAGCCTATTCAATTCACTCGATGGAGCTCATCCCAACTGTAGTGAGGTACTGTCTCTCAAGTTTAAGATATCCTGGGCTACATAACACTTAAAAATTACAAAACAAACCTGATTTGTTTCCAGCGAAGATTTTCTGAACTAATAACATTTATTGTGGGGACAAAATAAAAACTTCTCAACTTTCAAAAAAATAATACAACATTAAAATATTTGGAAGGACCATATCTCTACATAATAAAGGCTGTATGTTTAAACTGATAGGCAACACTGGACTAAGAAGGAAAAAATAAAGTTATTTCCTGTAAATCAAGGATCAGAAGTGGAACTGTGCCTTAAAGTAGTAGCCTTGAGGAATAGAGGCCTTGAGCTCAAGCCCCCAAACCACCACCACCAACAAAACAACAACAACCAGGAAAGAGGAAAAATCAGTTGTTTTTCTATTTACCAATAATAATGAGGGTCAGAAAGAAAAGAGTTGCGCTTGCAATAGCCTCACAAATTAAATTAAGTACCTGCAAGTAAAGCCAACGCAGGAGATGAAAGGCTTCTACAATAAAAATGATACATTTTAAGAAAGAAGCCATGATTTTTTTCATAGGTGACCCATATCACTATTATTTGTGGTGCTGGTCCTGGGACTTGATCTCAGGGCCTGACTGCTGTCCCTGGCTGCGTATGCTTGGCTGGTACTATTTTTTTTTTTTAAAAGAATCCAATAAAGTTAAAAAGAAAATGGATCTCCCATGTTCATGAATCAGGAGAATAAATAATGTGGTGAATTACTGAAGCGAATCTAGTTTCAATACAAGCTGTTCCAAAATTCCAATATCATTTTATACAAATAGAAAAAAATTAATCCTGAGGTTCATGAGATTACACAAGATCTTAACTAGCCAAAGCAATCCAGAACTAACAGGACACTGCTAGAGATGTCATACTTCCCAACATCAAAATACACTATTGAGACACAGTAACAAAAAACACATCATACCAACACAAACAGTAGACAGCTAGATGACAGAAGAGAAGAGAAGACACAGGAAAAAAAACACACAACTTCTGGCCATCTGATCTTAAACAAAGGGGAAAAACTTACATTCAAAAAGGATAGCCTCTTTAACAAATAGTTGGAGAAACACAATATATAAATAAATATCAGCAATTCAAAGTACATTACTATCTCTCATTCCCTACAAAAATCAATTCAATACAAAATGGATCAAGATACTAATTATGGCCTGAAACTGTGAAAATGATTGAGGAAAGCACAGGCAAAGAACCAAAGATGTTTTCATAGGTGATAGCTTTCTGAATAACACTCTAATTGCTCAGCAAGTAGAATCAAGAATGGAGACAAGGGACTAGGAAAGTGGCTCAGTGGTAGAGCGCTTGTCTTGCATGCCTGAGGCCCTGGTTCGATTCCTCAGCACCACATAAGGAAAAAGAAAAAAGCCGGAAGTGGTGCTGTGGCTCAAGAGCTAGAGCGCTAGCCTTGAGCCGAAGAGCTGAGGCACAGTGCCTAGACCCAGAGTTCAGGCCCAAGACCGGACCCAAAAAAAAAAAAAAAAAAGAATTGAAACAAGACTTCTGAATTGTGAAAGAAATGATTACAAGGTGACCAGAGAGACAACAGAATGGAAAAAAAAATGCATTTAAACTGTTAATCAGATAATGGATTAATATACAGTGCATATGAAGATCTCAAAGAATTAAACAGCAAAAAACAATCCAGCTAATCATTCACTCATAAATAATCATTAATTAACCAGCAAACATTGGAAGCGTTAATGAGAAGGAGATGGGGGTAATTATGGCTGAAATACTTTATGTGTGTATAATGAAAAAAAATGGTGAAATGTGTTAAAATTGTTTCAAAAGGGAGAAAGGGAAGATAAGAAAGAATAAAACAGGGTAAATGAGATTAAGGTAGATTGTGGATAAATCACATAATATAAGAACTATCACAATACTAATTCCTTTTTACAAAAAACATGAATAAAAAGGGGAAGACTAAGATTTCATTAAAGGACATGGCACATTACTAGACATAAAAATTAACTGAGGGACTGGGAGGGTTGCTCAGTGGTAGAGCACTTGCCTTGCATGCATGAAGGAGGCCCTGGGTTCGATTCCTCAGCACCACATAAGCAAAAATAAAAGAGCCGGAAGTGGCCCTGTGGCTCAACGTGTAGAGCACTAGCCTTGACCTAAAGAGCTGAGAGACAGCAAGCAGGCCCAGAATTCAGGCCCCACGACCGGACCCAAAAAAAAAAGAAAATAAATAAAAAATAATTGAAAGCTGACTGTCAGTGCTCATGCCTGTAATCCTAGCTGCTTAGGAGGCTGAAATCTGAAGATCACAGTTTGAAACCAGCTCAGACAAGAGTTCATAAGAATCTAATCTCCAATTAACCAAAGAAAGACAGTACTGGAGCTGTGGCTCAAGTAGTAGAGGACTGGCCTTCAGAGAAAAGCTCAGGGACAGTACCCACACCCTGAGTTCAAGCCCTAGGACTAGAAGAAAA
>NW_012267571.1:3097-9808 GCF_000151885.1 Dipodomys ordii | reverse complement strand
ACTTCTGGCCATCTGATCTTAAACAAAGGGGAAAAACTTACATTCAAAAAGGATAGCCTCTTTAACAAATAGTTGGAGAAACACAATATATAAATAAATATCAGCAATTCAAAGTACATTACTATCTCTCATTCCCTACAAAAATCAATTCAATACAAAATGGATCAAGATACTAATTATGGCCTGAAACTGTGAAAATGATTGAGGAAAGCACAGGCAAAGAACCAAAGATGTTTTCATAGGTGATAGCTTTCTGAATAACACTCTAATTGCTCAGCAAGTAGAATCAAGAATGGAGACAAGGGACTAGGAAAGTGGCTCAGTGGTAGAGCGCTTGTCTTGCATGCCTGAGGCCCTGGTTCGATTCCTCAGCACCACATAAGGAAAAAGAAAAAAGCCGGAAGTGGTGCTGTGGCTCAAGAGCTAGAGCGCTAGCCTTGAGCCGAAGAGCTGAGGCACAGTGCCTAGACCCAGAGTTCAGGCCCAAGACCGGACCCAAAAAAAAAAAAAAAAAAGAATTGAAACAAGACTTCTGAATTGTGAAAGAAATGATTACAAGGTGACCAGAGAGACAACAGAATGGAAAAAAAAATGCATTTAAACTGTTAATCAGATAATGGATTAATATACAGTGCATATGAAGATCTCAAAGAATTAAACAGCAAAAAACAATCCAGCTAATCATTCACTCATAAATAATCATTAATTAACCAGCAAACATTGGAAGCGTTAATGAGAAGGAGATGGGGGTAATTATGGCTGAAATACTTTATGTGTGTATAATGAAAAAAAATGGTGAAATGTGTTAAAATTGTTTCAAAAGGGAGAAAGGGAAGATAAGAAAGAATAAAACAGGGTAAATGAGATTAAGGTAGATTGTGGATAAATCACATAATATAAGAACTATCACAATACTAATTCCTTTTTACAAAAAACATGAATAAAAAGGGGAAGACTAAGATTTCATTAAAGGACATGGCACATTACTAGACATAAAAATTAACTGAGGGACTGGGAGGGTTGCTCAGTGGTAGAGCACTTGCCTTGCATGCATGAAGGAGGCCCTGGGTTCGATTCCTCAGCACCACATAAGCAAAAATAAAAGAGCCGGAAGTGGCCCTGTGGCTCAACGTGTAGAGCACTAGCCTTGACCTAAAGAGCTGAGAGACAGCAAGCAGGCCCAGAATTCAGGCCCCACGACCGGACCCAAAAAAAAAAGAAAATAAATAAAAAATAATTGAAAGCTGACTGTCAGTGCTCATGCCTGTAATCCTAGCTGCTTAGGAGGCTGAAATCTGAAGATCACAGTTTGAAACCAGCTCAGACAAGAGTTCATAAGAATCTAATCTCCAATTAACCAAAGAAAGACAGTACTGGAGCTGTGGCTCAAGTAGTAGAGGACTGGCCTTCAGAGAAAAGCTCAGGGACAGTACCCACACCCTGAGTTCAAGCCCTAGGACTAGAAGAAAAAGTTTAACTGTGGGTTGTAAGTTGAGTATATATCCTGTATTATATTGAGAGAGATGTTCCATCTAAATCATTCATTTAGTGTTGTAGGTATCCCTATTTTAAGAATAATGAAACTAAGGGTTGTAAATCATTAACAGTTAGTGTGACAATTGACAACTGGCTGCCAGAGCCTATGTGTTTAATAACTTTATTGTGTTGCTTCCAAAATGAAATGAAGATAATAAAATAAATTTACTTTATGAAGGCATGATGTCAGACACCTGAAATCCAAGAAGTTGTGAGAGCAAGTCAGGACAGTCTCCTCTTTGTCTACATAGGAAGATCAAGGCTTTAAAAAAAGAAAAGGAGGAAGTGGCACTGTGGCTCAAGTGGTAGGGCGCTAGCCTTGAGCTGAAGAGCTGAGGGACAAGTCTCTCCCAGGGCCAGAGTTTAAGACCCATATCCAAAAAAAAAAAAGAAAGAAAAAATGTGAAAAAGAAAATATACAAATAAAGTTCTTAAATATTTTCTTTATTATTTTGTTTGCAATCTAAGGTCAACCATTGGAGGAATCACTGAACTTTTCGGCAGAGTAGGGGCAGTGATGGCGCCTCTCTTCATGACCTTAGCAGTGTATTCTCCCCACCTGCCCTGGATTCTCTATGGAGCCTTCCCCATCCTTTCTGTCCTTGCAGTCCTCTGCCTTCCTGAAACAAGAAATCGACCTCTCCCTAACACTATCCAGGATGTGGAAAACGAGTAAGTAAACACTCCAGTGGGCACCTGACTAGGGAGGGACTGTGTCCTATATCTGTGACCAGGGATATTCTGTGTGTATACAAGTCACTTATTCATTGGCAACCTCATCCCTATCCACAAAACTGTTTGTTATTGTTATTACTCTTTTTAAGTAGTTCTACAAAGGAGTTGCCATTTATCAAGGTATTTTGTGATATGATGAATCTTCATCAATGTCATCCCTTTCAGCATTCTCGCACATCCCTTCCCTCACTCTTCTTAATTTTGTAGGGTGGCATTGCATTCTTGAGTTTGAACACTCCTCTGAGGCTCTCTAGATCACACAAGCTGCCTGTTGGTTTTTGTTTTCTTATTAACATCGATTTGTTATACAGTGATGCATAGTGATCAGACTCACCTTCCTCCACTCTCCCTCCTCCTCTTTTCTCTTCCCAAATCAATCTCATCAGGTTGACACAGGCTGTCTTACACCAGTAAGTTTAGTGGTGGAAAGGTCTAATTCAGTCAAACTTGTACATGTCATATAGTCTGTGCTTTTATGAGAAATACACATTTGCCAGGTGGTGATGGATCATGCCTATAATCCTAGCAATTCAGGAGGCTGAGATATGAGGAACTGAGGATCTGAGTATCGCAGTTCAAAGCCAGCCCAAGCAGAAATGTCCCCATAATAAGGCTCTTGTCTCTAGTTCACCACTCAAACACAGGAAGTGGAGCTGTGACTCAAGATGGTAGAGGGCTAGCCTTCAGCAAAAGAGATCAGGACAGGGGCTGAGAAGGTGGCTCATTGGTAGAGCACTTGTCTTGCATACCTGAGGCCCTGGGTTTGATTCCTCAGCACCACATAAGCAAAAAGAAAAAAACCAGAAATGTTGCTGTGGATCAAGTAGTAGAGCACTAGCTTTGAGCTGAAGAGCTGAAGGACAGTATCCAGGCCCACAGTTCATGACCAGAACATGATTCCCCACCTCCCCAGCCAAAAAAGAAAAAGAAAGATCAGGACAGAACCCAGGCTCTGAGTTCAAGCCCCACAACTGACCCAAGAATATTTAAAAAAGAAAGAAACATACATTGCTTATATTTTCTCAGAAATGAGCTGAAAATTAAATGTCGTCTTCTCAGATCCCTGGTTTTATTACCCATCAGCCCAATGAGTGCTCAATATATTATGGGGAAAGGTGTGAATTTATCACATAGATACAATCCTGAGTATTTCTTCAGGCAAAGGAGAATTGTAGAATTAAAACCAGGCAAAAAACAAACAAATCCTGTTTTTGCATAGTTGAACAAGTTCCTGAATAATTGGATTGTATAAGATTTAACCAAAGTTTCTGCCAAAGGCAATGGAAATTTTGAGGAAGAAGAATTTAAGAAATATGAAACCAACATATAAGGTGCACACCTATGGCTCACACCTATAGTCCTAGTCACTCAGGAGGCTGAAATCTGAGGATCATCATGGTTGGAAGCCAGCCTGGGCAGGAAAATCCAAGAGACCTATTCTCTCCACTTAACCACCACAAATCAAAATGGATATGTGGCTCAAGTGGTAGAGCAGTAGCTTTGAGCACAGCAGCTCAGGTACAGTACCAAGGCCCTGAGTTCAAGCCCCAGGATACACACACCAAACAAACACACACAAACATACACACACACAATTTAAAATGGGGAAAATTTTATGATTCCTTAAATTTTGTGTTCTCCCTTTGATTTTTTTCCAAACACCAATGTCTAAATGACAGTGTTATAAGAAGAAACAGTCAGTACCATCTCCCCAAGCATATGCTGGTGTGAAGCCCTCTAATATTGGGGCACAAAGGTGCCAGGCAGAGACTGTCCTCAGGCATGCAGGAATTAGGTGCTTAATCTACATCTTCTTTGTCTTCTGATTTTGTTTTTGTTTGGATTTTTTTACTTCACAGCAAAACCGGTTCAAGAAAAGTAAAGAAGGAAGATATTTCCATGAAAATCACACAATTTTAAGGAATTCGAGAGAGTTGATCCAAACAAGCCCAAAATAGGGCTCACTCCAGTAGGGATGAAATCATCCAGAAGACAACCAACCAATGCTGATGAGGATGGGGAGGGAGAGGAACTCTCCTGTACTATTAGTGGGACTGTAGACTAGTGCACTCACTATGGAAATCAGTGCAGACATTGAGATCAGCCCAAGCAAAAGTTTGGAAAGACCTCATCATAACTACCAAAAGATAGGCATAGTTGTGCATGCTGTCATATGCTGTCATCCAAGAAGGGGAAGCATTAAAACAACTGGGGTTTAAGCTGGCTGGGGTATAAATGTGAGACCTTATTTAGAAAATAAAGAAAGAAAAATATCTAGGAGTGTGGTTCATATAGTAGAGAGCTTGCATGTCAAGTATGAGGTCATGATTTCAAAATGCACTACAATAAAAGCCCAACAAGGAAGTGGCGCTGTGGCTCAAGTGGTAGAGTGCTCACCTTGAGCTGAAGAGCGCAGGGACAGCGCCCAAGCCCAGAGTTCAAGCACCACGAAAGACTAAAAATAAATAAATAAAATTAAACAGTATCATTTTTTTTAAAAAGCCCAACAAAAACCAAAGCACCAAACACCTTGCACATTGTGTTTACAACACATAAGAGACAACTGACAGAATGGGAGAAAGTCTGGACCAGCTATGCAATAGATAAAGATACCATATCCAGATTATACAAATGAAGCAGAATAGACTCAGGAAAAATGATGGTCAGCTAACAGCAAATACAGGAGATATTCCTTCATGTAGTTCCCTTAAAATTAAGGGAATAAAGCCTTTAGGGGAAATGAGACAGGATAACTTAAGGAAACTGAGTCCTGGTGAAGGAAACTGAGAAATATGGAATTTTAAAACACAGAAGTACCATCTTTGCGTCAGAGGAAAATACCTCCCTTCTTGAGGGATACATTCCTTACCCCAAGAATGAACACTTGTCTGACAGGATGTATGCCTTCCTGAGAAAAGTGCTTCTCCAAATATAAGCCACCTCCTGCCTCAAAATGCAGATAGCCAGGACCTCCTTAACTCAGGATGCAGTCTTACCTGCAAACTCAGAAAGTAAAACCATAACTTTGAAGCCAGACTCTGCCTTTACCGTAGAAATGGCCCAACAGCCCAAGGAGCTGTGTGTGTCTCTCTATGTGGGTGTGTCTCTGTGTGTCTCTCTGTGTGTCCTTGTCTCTCTACATCTGGCTTTGGCTCTTTCTCTCTATGTTTGTCTCATTCTCTCCCTGTGAGAGCATGTACAATCTAACAGAATGTGCCCTTGCCCGTCTGTCTGTCTGCTTTTTTGAATGTTTGTCTGCTTGCCTGCTTCCATAATTACTCAGTAAAGCTGTGCCAAGTTTTCTTGGTGACTTGTCCAGAAATTTTTATTCTGCAATCAAGGTCATAGGTCCTACATTGAAAGGGAATCTTCCCTAACCCTGACCTCCCTCTGGTGACACAAAGAACTCAAAAATATATAAAGTAAAGGAACAAATAATGCCATTTGTAAATGAACAAGTAAACTGAACAAATAATTTTCAGAATAATGTATGATTCAAAGCCCTCAGTCAGAAAAGAAATTCAATTCAAAAATTACACAACGATTCTGTCTCACTCCAGTGGGGTTGAAATCATCAAGAAGACAGACAACCATTGCTGATGAGGATGGGGAGGAGGGCAAACTCTCCTATGCTGTTTGTGGGACTGTAAACAAGTGTGATCACTATGGAAATAAGTACAGAGATTCCCCAACAAACTATAAATGGATCTTATGAACATACTAACTATTCTTGGGCATATATACAAAGACCTGCAAATCAATATACAAGAGATTCCTGTGTATATATATCCATGTTTATTGTAGCTGTATTACCCCCACCTCGGGTCCTCAGCTCTAACCAGACTTGAACTCCTCCCTGCCCTAGTGGTCCTGCCACAGAGCTGGCCACTCCCTTTCTCCACCCAAACCTACCTGCACGCGCGCGCTCGCCCTCACACACACACACACACACACACACACACACACACACACACACACACAAACACAGAGTCAGGAGGTTGAGATCTGTAAGACTAGTTCAGGCCAGGTGCTGGGGGCTTGTTCTTGTAATCCTAGCAACTCACCAGGCTGAAATCTGAGCATGACAGTTTGAAGCCAGCCAAGGAAGGGCAGGAAAGTCCATGAGACTCTTACCTACAATTAATTACAGAAAAAGCCAAAAGTGGCACTATAGCTCAAAGGGTAGAGCAAAAAGAGCCAAAAAAAAGCACTCAGCCTCTGAGTCTAAGGCCAAGACTGGCAAAAACAAACAACAACAATAACAGCAACAAAAATAACCTGTATTTTGAAACTAGCAAACGCAGAAAAGCCCATGAAACTGGGTCCCAGTGTCTCACACCTGCAATCTTAGTGTAATAAATATGCTCTCTAAGAACCACAGGGGTCACAACAATAAGCACAAAAATAAAGAACTGCTCCTCATGGCAAAATTTACTTCTG
>NW_012267571.1:0-2207 GCF_000151885.1 Dipodomys ordii | reverse complement strand
TTGGTGATATTAGAGTTTGAACTGTCAGGTGTTGTACTGCTTGAGCCTCATCTCCAGACATTTTGCCTTCATAATTTGTCTAATGGGGCCTCCTGTGGACCATGATGCTCACATATGTGTTCCCACCTAGCTGGGAGGATAGGCACACACCGCCACACCCAACTCTTACTAGTCATGGTGAGATCTCATGAGCTTTGCCTAGACTAGCCTTGAACCATCATCCTCTCCATCTCCCCATCCTGAGTAGTTAGAAATATGGGTGTGAGACACCACACTCGGATGCTTTTATTTTTTTCATCTCACCTCTTAGATTTACTTAATTATATTTATTTATATTATTTCATGACTGAACATTTTATCTTATATATGCGTAGGTGATGGGTTCAAGCCCCATGACCCATAAAAAAAGGGAAGAAGACAAAGGGAAAGGAAGAGGAAGAGGAGGAAAAAGAGGAGGCAGAAGAAAAAACTCAGGAGGAAAAGGAGGAGGATGAAGAAATAAAAGAGGAGCAGGAGGAGGAGAAGGAACAGGAGGAGGAAGAGCAGGAGGAGGAAGAAGAGGAAGAGGAGGAAGAGGAGGAGAAACAGAAAGGAGGGCAGAGGAGGAGGAGGAGGAGGAGAAGTGGTGTCCAGCATCACTGGCTCATGCTTGTAATCCTAGCTGGTCAGGGGATATTAACTGACTTCACTGCCAGCTCCATCAGGAATATCTGCTGTATTCTTTTTTTTTTTTTTTTTTTTTTGGTCATGAGGCCTGAACTCTAGGCCTAAACTCACGAGGACCTCATGCATGCAAGGCAAGCACTCTACCACTGAGCCACTTTCCCAGCCCAATCTGTGGCACTCTTACCTGCAACTAACCATTGAAACGCAAGCAATGAAGCTGTGGCCCAAGTGGTAGAATGCTGGCCTTGAACAAAAGGAGCTCAAGGAGAGCTCCCAGGCCTTGAGTTCAAGCCCCAGGACCAGCATACACACAACTACATTATTTGCTTCCTCCCTTTCTCTATTCTTTTTTCCCTATTTCAAATGTTATAAAAGCACCATGACTAGAAGAATTTAAACACTAACCAAAAGTCAGCATTAATATTCACCATTCCACGTTGCTTTACATCTAACTAACCACATCTTTCATTAACTTGAGGGAAAATTCTACTCTGCTCCGGTTTTTTGCATAGAAATATAATAAACCAGTTAATTTCTGGGTGTCCAATATCCCTCTTCTGAAGAAGGGGAAAAAAAGAGAAAACAACATTTTACACATGCCTTTAGATTATAAAATCACTCAGCTCCTCAAGAAGTGCAAAGATCACAGTCATTCCTTGAAACCAACAACAAAAATTCTCCTTTAGTAACTATTAAAGCCATCTAGCTGCCAAAACCCACAGGACCAGGAAATTCCTTCCCCAGGCATAAAGTGGTGAGACAGGGCCCAGTGAGAAGACAGTGAGTTGGGACAAGTGCAGCACTGCTGGGCTAGTGGAGGGAAACGTGTTCTTCTCTCAATATATCTCATAGCAGCACTCACATTCCCCCTTGGGGGAGAATTCCTGTTCAGTCCCAATGGGTTTTGAAGTCCTACTGGATCATGTTGGAGTCCTAGGAAGATTCCAGATCCTTCAGTTACTTTTCTTTTACATCACTAGCTTTATAGCATATACTCATATTCTATTAGAGAACTTCACGGCAGCCGTGCCTGAGCACCGCTGCTGGGTGCGCATCCTCGACAATGACACGCTCTCTGACAATGGCACTGGGCTCCTCAGCCAGGAGGACCTCCTGAGAATCTCCATCCCACTCGACTCCAACCTCAGGCCAGAGAAGTGCCGGCGCTTTGTCCATCCCCAATGGCAGCTCCTCCACCTGAACAGCACCTTCTGGAATCTGAGTGAGGCAGAAACAGAGCCCTGTGTGGACGGCTGGGTGTATGACAAAAGCTACTTCCACTCCACTATTGTCACTGAGGTAAGAGGCCCCATTTAAATCTGCTGGATTTTTGCTCTAAGGTTTTTGCAGTAATACAAAGCACAGACTTGCTTTATATATTCAATCCCCGCTCTCTCCCCAGAGTATATTAGTCAGCACTTTGTATTTCCTATTCCTTCAGCAAGTAGCAACTGCTCATCTATACTACCACGATGATGAGTTACTAGTACTGAGGTCATGAATGAAACAATCTAAACAGACACCTGTTATTAAATAATTTG
>NW_012267570.1:134042-136903 GCF_000151885.1 Dipodomys ordii | reverse complement strand
AGAAAGGAAATTCAAATGTTCATGATATTCAACAAAAATGAACACACAAATTACCAGCTCCTCTAGGACACAGCAAAGGCAGTACTCAGAGGCGAGTTTATAGATCTGAGTTCCTACATGAACAAATTGGAGAAATCTAAAACTAACAATTTAATGAGGCACCTAAAGCTCTTTCAAAAAGAACAAGAAGCTAAACCTCAATAGAGTAGACATGAACAAATAATTACAATTAAATCCAAATTAAATGAATTAGAGTAAAAAATACTATAGAAAAAATTAACAAAATAAAGAGTTGGTTCTTCGAAAAAATTAATAACATTGACAGACCTTAGTAAATATTATGAGAAGAAAGAACACACTCAAATAAACAAACTCAGAGATGAGAATGGAAACATCACTACAGAAACAGCTAAGACTCAGAATATAATAAGAGGATACTTCTCAAAGCTTTATGCTTGTAAGTTTGAGAATCTGTAAGGTATGGACAAATTTCTAGCAAATACTGTCATGCCCAAACTAAACCAGGATAATTTAAACCAACTTAACAGATCCATATTAACAGACCCATTGAAATAAAAGCAGCAATAAAAAACCTCCCACCAAAGAAAAGTCCAAGACTGGATGGATTTACAGCAGAATTCTACAAGGCCTTTAAAGCAGAACTCACACCAATACTCCTCCATCTCTTCAATGAAATTGAAAGCGGAACTTCCATACCACACTGTTTTTATGAGTTCAGCATAACCCTCATCCCAAAACCAGGCAGGGACTCAACAAAGAAAGAGAACTATAGACCCATTTCTTTGATGAATATGGAGGCAAAGCTTCTCAACAAAATCTTGGCTAATCGACTTCAACAATTCATCATTTCAGGGATGCAAAGCTGGTTCAATATACACAAAACAATTAATATAATTCATCACATCAACAAGAGCAAGGATAAGAACCACATGATTATCTCAATAGATGTGGAAAAAGCTTTGACAAGAACCAAAACCCCTTTATGATGAAGGTTCTGGAAAAACTAGGAATCCATGGAACATTCCTCAATACAATAAAGACTGTATATGACAAACCTACAGCCAGCATTATACTTAATGGTGAAAAGTTAAACCCATTTCCTCTAAATTCAGGAACAAGACAAGGATGTCCACTCCCTCCACTCCTCATCAACCTAGTATTAGAATGCCTAGCTAGGGCAATAAGACAAGATGCTGAAAAGGGGATCCAAATAGGGAAAAATGAAGTAAAACTCTCGCTCTTTTCAGATGACATGATCTTGTATATAAAGAACCCCATAAACTGAACTCCCAATTACTTGAGCTGATGGGAAACTTTGGCAAAGTAGCAGGGTATAAAGTTAATCTCCAGAAATCAATAGCTTTCCTGTATTCCAATAATGAGAAGAGCATGGCTGAAATTAGTAAAGCAACCACTTTTATAATAGCCCACAAAAAATAAAATACTTAGGCGTTAACATAACAAAAGAGGTGAAGGACCTGTATGCTGAAAACTTAAAAACCTGAAGAGGAAATTACAGGAGAACTAAGCAAGTGGATAAACCTCCCCTGCTCCTGGTTTGGGAGGATTAACATCGTGAAAATAGCAATAGGGCCAAAGGCTATCTACAAATTCAATGCGATACCTATCAATATCCCAACTTCATTCTTCAATGAAATAGAAGAAGCAATCCAAAAATTCATATGGAACAATAAAAAACCTCGAATAGCAAAAACAATCCTTAGTAGAAAAAGCAGCAGGGGAGAAATATCAATTCCAAATTTCAAACTCTACTACAAAGCCATAGTAATCAAAACAGCTTGGTACTGGCACAAGAGCAGACCTGAGGACCAATGGAATAGGAAGACCCAGAAATGAACCCACAGACCTATGGCTACCTAATCTTTGATAAGGGTGCTAAAGAAATTGAATGGAAAAGTAAAACAGCCTTTTCAGTAAATGGTGTTGGCAAAATTGTTTAAAAACTTGCAGAAAACTAAAGCTAGGACTGTATATAACACCCTGCACCAGAATCAACTCCAAATGGATCAAAGACCTTGAAAGAAAAGCAGATTCCATGAAAACATGACAGGAAGGAATAGGAGAAACTCTAGGGCTCCTTGGAACAGGCCGAAATTTTCTTAATAGAGACCCAGAAGCACAACAAAGTTTGGGCAAATGGGATTGCATGAAACTGCAGAGCTTCTGCAAGGCAAAGAACATAGTTAGTAAGATCAACAGAAAGCCCACGGACTGGGAGAAAATCTTCACTAGCCAAACAATGGACAAGGGTCTCATATTTAAAATATACTTAAAAAACTAAATCTCCAAACAACAAATCCTCAAAGAAACATCTGCCCATTTAAAAAATGGACTAAAGATTTAAACAGAGACTTCTCTGAGGAGGAAATAAGAATGGCCAATAGACACTTGACAAAATGCTCAGCTTCTCCAGCCATAAAAGAAATACAAATCAAGACAACGTTGAGATTCCACTTTACCTCAGTTAGAATGGCTATAATCAAGAAATCTAGTAACAACAGATGCTGGAGGGGATGTGGCCGAAAGGAAACACTACTGAATTGTTGGTGGGAGTGTAAACTTGTTCAACCACTCTAGAAAGCAGAAGCCACATAGAGCTCCCCTATGACCCAACAATCGCACTTTTGGGCATTTACCCAAACGATTACAAACAAGGTCATACCAAAGCTACCAGCACAATCATGTTTATCTCAACATTATTTACCATAGCTAAGACAGGGAACCAACCCAGATGCCCCTCAGTAGATGAATGGATCAAGAAAATGTGGTAGAAATATATACAATGGAATTCTATGCCTCTGTCAGAAAGAATGACATTG
>NW_012267570.1:130574-133206 GCF_000151885.1 Dipodomys ordii | reverse complement strand
TTTTTTTTAATGTCCTTAAAATGCACTATGTGAAACTTTTGTTTCTTTTGTATGTTCTTGCCACATGGTATAACCCCTTTTTTCACTAGATTTGATGCTGGTGTTCTGTACCTTGTATATACATTTTTGTAATTTGGGAAGTGGAAGGGATATTGGGGAACGCGAAAATGAGGATGCAGGCTGACCCATTGTGATGACAAATTGTACAAGACACTATGTTAAAAATGAACATTACAATGTGTGTGGGGGGTAGGCAAGAGGTGTTGGGGAGGTGGGGAGGGAAGTGATGGTAGAGGGAAAACAAAGGAGGAGGTAACAATGCTTGCTAGGGAATGTACACATTACCCTATTTATGTAACTGTAACTCCTCTGTACATTTATACCATATATATGCATATACATATATATTCATATATATATTAAAGAAAATGAACTTCACAACTTTGATGGGGCAGAGGGTGTAGTTGTGAAGGTGGGAGGGAAGGGGTGGTAGGGGGAAAACAAAGGATGAGGCAACAATTCTCAATAGGAAATGTAGTCACTACCTTGCTCATGTAACTGTACCCCCTATGTACAGCATTTTTGCAATAAAAAACTTACAAAAAATAACCCATGTTTCAAAGCAAGCCCTAGCAGGAAATTCTTTCAGACACTGATGTCCAACTAATCACCAGAAAACAGGAAAGTGGCACTGTGGCTCAAGTGGTTGAGAGCTTGGCTTGAGCTGAAGTTCAAGTCCAACGACCAATAAAAAGAAAAAAAACTGAAAGTATCAAACAACCTGAAGATGTTGTCAAGAATAATGAGTGCAGCATTATGCAATTACTTGGTTTATTCACTTGCAGCCTAGTTTACCAGGGGAGGTGGTGGGTGGTTTCTGTGTGTATCAAAAGCTGCAAAATTATTTTATTTTTTCGCAAGGAGGGAGGAAGGTAGGAATGGAGGAGGGGAGAAAGAGTTCGGTGGCCTTTTGGTTCAGTGATTGCATTCTGGAGTCAAATTCACAGAAATTCCACTTGTAATCCTACTTGCACGGGCAACAAGGAAGTCATGCCATGGAAGTGGTCTGTCTCCTGTTTTTGGCCAGGTCCCAACCACCACTGGGTAATCCAAGTCCAACTTCAGGACCAAGATGCCTTGAAGACACCTGAACCACTGGGCAGGTGGACCTAACCACAGCCAGAAAAGACAGAAAGTGCCATGCTGAGGGAAGGACCAGAGATATAGACTGGGCAGAGATGTTTTTCTGATTCTCATTTTGTAATATCACTTTGATTCTATAAAATAAACAATAGATTTTAACTTTCTTCCCTCCCTTTGGATAAAGCTTACAAAATCACTGTCTCTAGCTCCTAAGACACTTAGCTCTCAGGTCTGGCCAATCATTTCCAGGATAGTGAATTACTTAATTGAATTTTGAACGCATAAAACATGCATACAAAACTAGCATATTTCGATCTTATGAGAAAACAGCCTTGTTCCTCTCTGGTGTTATGACTAGTGAAATAATGCTCACTCAGGTTTATATCACTGTGCAATTATTGTTCCATTTGTTCAGTAAACAGTTTTTCAGGGCAGGAGAACTGTGAAGGGAGAATATGGGAAAAAAATTTTATCTATACTTCTTGTGGCCTGGCAATATCTTCTCAGACTGTTTGCAAGAGGACATAGGACTTCATATAGGCCAAATAAAGAAAAAGATACACATCTGCTACAGAAGCAGTGCCACAGAAGGACAAATGAGAAAACTCATCCAGGCTCAGAGCAAAGCAACAGGATGGGTTCTTCAGGTGCGTGAAAATTTATGAACATTGCCTTTCTTACCATGGAGAGATCATTCAATGCTGGCATTTACAATATGTTCCAGGACTCATATCTGTTTAAGTCTGTTTCCTCTGAAGCATCTTTGATAATGACAGAAATGAGAATGTTACAATGCCACCTAGTTATGTTTTCTGCACGAGATTTCATCTTTCTCCCGAAATAAGTTAGGGTTGTAACGAATGACTTGGATTTCCTGAGAGAAATTCATGTTTATTTCTTGTTTCTATTAAGGTTATTAAATGAATAGATTAAATTTGTAAGATGTTATTATAACAAATATGAAATAATGATTTTTAGGTTACTAGTAGGCACCCAGTTTCTTTTTAGATAGAAAATATTTGGCTGGCTTCCAACTAAAATCTTTACATCTCAGCCTCCAGAGAACCTAGGATTGTAGGCATCAGTCACCTCTCCTGGCTGAGACAAATATTTTTGGTAAGGAAAATCACTATGATATGGAACATGAGGCATGAAGAATGTAGACTAAAAAGGAATATTTTGAAAACATTAACAAAACTGAACTTACAAACTTGCCGGCTTCAGTGAGGACAAAAATGAGAAAGAAGTTATAGAGGCAGACAATCGGAGACTAAAGAGAAGTTAGTGAATATTTCTTTGTTAGCAGAGCTACGGAACATTTCGTTTAAAAAATTCAACTTGATATAGTGGTACATGCCTACTTGAGAGCTAGAAACTGGAAAATATCAGAGGTTTGCTGTTGGTATGGTAAAAATATAATACTGGAACTTCGATATTTAAAACAAACTGGTGCCACAGGAGTAGGGGGATCAAGGTTTGAGGCCAGTCT
>NW_012267570.1:126442-128074 GCF_000151885.1 Dipodomys ordii | reverse complement strand
TAAAAAATCTTGACTATACTGGCATTGTAATCTTGGACCTACAGGCTCCAGAATGCAGAAATAAATTTGTTGTTTATAAACAATTCAGTGTCTGGTAATTTGTCAACATAGTCAAAAGGACTGACAGTAAGCCAGCTGAAAAGGACTGTTGTGGCTTCTTTCTTTTCTTTTCTTTTTTCTTTTCTTTTCTCCCTCCCTCCCTCCTTTCTTTCTTTCTTTCTTTCTTTCTTTCTTTCCTTCTTTCTTTCTTTCCTTCCTTCTTTCTTTCTTTCTTTCCTTCCTTCTTTCTTTCTTTCTTTCTTTCTTTCTTTCTTTCTTTTGTTCTGGGGCCTAAAATCTGGGCCTGGACACTGTCCAGTTCTCCAGCTGTGGACCAACGCTTTACCACTTGAGCCTTAGCCCCACTTCCGGCTTTTTCTGCTTATGTGGTGCTGAGGAATCGAACCCAGGGCCTCATACATGCAGGACAACACTCTACCACTGAGCCACCTTCCCAGCGCCAGTTTTTCTACTTTATTTTTTCATCTTTCCAGAGTTTCTCTGATATTGAAAAACGGTAAAGCTTCATAGAGAAATGTTTTAAAACTGCCCTTTTGTCCAACTATGACATAACACATTTTGGAGTGTAAGGAATGACATCAAGTACCCGAGAGACCTAAGACTGGATATTTCATCATCTTACACTTTGCTCATCAGCACCTAGAGCAAATTTACACTATATAAACAAATCAACTAATGGTAGTTAAAATAAATTTGAAAATGCGTAGCCAGAAAACACGTTATGAACATTCTTTCACTGTAGTCTCATGGGATGCCATGTCCAAAATAGAAAACTGAGGATAAAAGAGAGATTGCAAAACTGGTATATTGGTTCATTGAAATTCAGACTAATCTATATCCATACTTAGCCTAACATACCATGCGCATTTATTTTTCTGCAGAAATAAAAGGGTCACAGACCTTTGTTTAAATTTCTAGATTCTTATATGCTACCATGATATCTCTATCCTGAGTACTTTACTGCTGCCTCCAAGTCATATCAGCTGAAGTTGATACATCTGTACCCACTCAAATAAAAACAGCTGACACTTTGGTAAATGTACTTTTAAAATCTCCTATGCAGTTATAATGTGTAATTAACATTATGAAATCCTGGGCTAGAAAATAGAACATCTAGCCAGGCACCAGTGGCTCAAGCCTGTAATCCTAGCTATTCAGGAGGCTGAGATCTGAGGATCATGAATCAAAGCCAGCGTGAGCAGGCAAGTCCTTGAGATTCTTATCTCCAATAAACCACTAGAAAACAGAAGTGGCACTGTGGCTCAAGCGGTACAGCACTTGCCTTGAGCTGAAGAGCACAGGGACAGCGCCCAAGCCCAGAGTTCAACTCCATGACCGACCAAAATAGAGAAGAGAGAGAGAGAATAAAACTTCTATGATGATGCTAGGCCCACCTAACAAATCTTTCTTGGTCTCTTTCCTTCCTTCCTTTTTAGTGCTGGGGATGAACGGAGAACCCTATGCATATTAAGAAAGTGCCATAATACCAAGTTATATGGCCATTTCCATCTCTTCAATTTCACTCTCCAACTCACTTCTACTTTGTTCCTGATACTTTACATTCCTTAGTCA
>NW_012267570.1:102035-126392 GCF_000151885.1 Dipodomys ordii | reverse complement strand
TCCCTATTTTCATGTATTTGATGTTGGTATAATATGTGGAGGGGAAGGGAAAATATTTTTAATAGGCAACAATGAGATGTACAAGTTGTTATGTCGAAAAACGACCTTTGCAATTTTGGCATGGGGGGGGCAAAGGGGCTGAGATGGAGGAGATGAGAAGGGATCATAAGGGGAAACAAAGGAGGAGGCTGCAATGCTTGGTAAGAAATGTACGCATTATCCTGCCCATGTAATTGTAACCCCTCTGTACTGTATGTACACAAATAAAATTAAATTAAATTTACAAAAAAGAAATGCACTCATTACCTTGCTCATGCAATTTTAAACCCTCTGTGTGGTATTTTCACAATAAAAATGTAAAAAAAAAACAAAAACAAAACACTCAGAAACCATATAAAGGTATTTGTGGTGTATTGATACCAAGAAAAATTAAAATGTCATGTGTAAATACCAAATGACATTTACAAAGCACAAACCATAATTCTTCTGTGAGCTAATGTGATGATTACACATTTATAATTTCCAACCAAATCACCATTGAGAATACCACAGCCAGTTCCAATCACAGAAGCAAAGCTGCAAAGAATTGCTAAAATTTTCATCTATTCATTCCTAGAGTTGAGAGGGTTGATTTTACTGACATTGACTGTTTGATCCTCTTTCTCCTCACAAATAAATGTGCCATGTAGAACAATTTATATCTATATCTTAACCTCATGGGTGTCTAGTCTTTCTGGTCTGATCTTCCATCTGAGTACCAACTATGGAGCATATGTAGTTTATGATTATGGACCATTCCTTAACAAGCAGAAACAATTGTAACAAAAACATCTATGGTAATGCAAATATTCTATATATGCGTTGTCTAACAGACTAGTCACTGGTTATATGTGGCTACTGAATTTCAAATGTGAATAGTATCTGAGAAATTAATCCTTCCAATTTCAGTTAAATGAAATTTGAAATAATGACATTCATCTACGCTGTTAACTAGACAGCGTAGTAGAGTAGTTTTCAAATAAGGAAGTTGAAGTTCTCACAATAGTGGTGATAAAACATAATCCAAGTGAAGAAGGTTCAATTGGATACTAATTACATGCCTGTGAATTATCTGAGCTTTTCTGTCTTATAGAATTCAGTCATCACTCACCTAATTTGACAGCTGGGAGCAAAGGGGTAGGAGATATAAACAAGCTACTTGGGATACTGACAATTGCTCCTTGAAGATGAGGGTTGTGCATGAATCTTTTCTATATTTTGTAGGCAGCGAAGTGTGTAGAATCCTCTAGGTAGAAAAATAATGTTTGTTTTCCTTATGACAAAGAGGTGCTCTGTTTATCAAAATGGGAGAGAAGTCAGACAGGTGAATTCTATAAATATACAAACAATATAGAGAAAATTTGCTACACTCTATTCGTTGATAGGCTCTGGAATGAACTTTGGTTCTTTGCACATACTCTGTAAATATTTACACAATAAAAACAGAAATGTAATTCTTTACTACTTTTAAAATACATAGAATATCTTCTCTAAAATATATTCGGAGACCTATTTTTTCCTTAATTTCTTCCACATCTACATTAAGAAATGGCTCTGAAAGAAAAGCTTCCAGATGTGTAAAATTTGAACTCCATCTATTTCTTTTGTTGAGTTGTACTCTAGATAGGATTGCAAACCCTATTTCATCTTAAGGCTTAGGGCTAGAAAAAGAATAAATATTCTCAACAAATTCTCATGCCTCATTTTTAAGGAGAGCTATGTATTTATTAGGAGAAATATGTATCCGTCTTGGTATCTAGGAACCTTCAAGAAACAAAAGAAAAAGAACAAATTTTTTGCATTGTCAAGTATTTGCATATCTTCAAGTGAACACCAGCTGCTCTATATTCTGTAGTATATTTGCAAGAATATTTTTACAAGCTATTTCTAAGCTATTGTCATCCTCCAGAGTAAAGTTCATGGATGCATATTTCTCATTATATAGATTGCAGTTGCTCAAAGTCAGAACCCATTTTTTGTGTAGGTTTCACATGGCTATCTTTACTTCAGTCAGCGGCACTGAGGCTTGGAAGATTCACTTCAAATATATAAATACACACACACACACACACACACACACACAAATATCTCACTGGCTTTCACTATTGCTGTAAAAATTAAGTCTTTTTTGTCTCTAACCCAAGAGCATCATAAATCGTCTAGCATCCATGAAAATGACAAGTTCATTATTAACTTCCAAGTAGGTTATATCTCTAGCTTCACACAATTCTAAATACTCATATGAAGAAAAATATACATCAAGAGTTTGGGTGAGCTTTTATATTATGAAGCTCTCAATTTTCATCTTATTTGCATGGAAGGGCAACAATGCTCAATAGGTAATATACTCATTACCTTGCTCATGTAACTGAATCACCTTTACAGTATTCTTACAGTCAAAAACATACAAAAAAGAAAAAAAAAGAAAGTGGATGTCATGTGTTTGCATTAGAACTAACTAAATTTAGTGGCTGTAAGTTTCTACAGGTTTTAAGGACCTAATAAGTTGTGGATATGCTCCAAGACCTTTACTAAAAGCTGAGGGATAGAGATCCAAAAGTGGAAGTAGATAGGTGACCAGAGCATAATTATGTAGCTTTAGTTTACTGTTACAATAACAGGAGTGCAAATCAATATGATTTGTAGTTACAGGACCAGAAGACATATTGGAAACTGACATCAGAGAAGGGTCATTAATTGTACGAAAACAAATCAGGATGCACCCAAGGATGCAATCAACAGTGTCCAAAAAACAACACAGAATGGGATAAAGTCATTGCAAGCAAATCGTCCCAACAACAAAACACAACCTGATTTTACAATGTGCAAAGAACTCAGATGTTTCTCCAAAGAAGACAAAGTGTTAACAAGCCCACGAAGGTGTTTAACATCACTAATCACCAGGAAAGTGTAAGTAAAATAATTAAGAAAATTACCACTTAATATGAATTAGGTGGGATAACTACAAGAAAATAAAGTAACAATGTTGACAAAAGTGTGATAAAATTGAAACTTCTCTATGGGAAACAGTAGAGCACCTTTTCAAACAATTTAAAACAGGATTATTCATACCTGTCATCCTAACCACTCAGGACAGGAGGCTGAAATCCAAGGATCGCGGTTCAAAGCCAATCTGGGCAGGAAACTGGAAGTGGATCTGTGGTTTAAAGTGGTAAAACACTACCCTTGAAGGAAAGTTCAGGGAGAGTGACCCTGCTATGAATTCAATGCATATGAAAGAAAATCCATAAAGAAAGAAAAGAGAATTGTCATATGATCCAATGACTCCATTTCTGGGCATATACTCCAAAGATCTAGAAACAAGGTCTGGAAGAGATCTTTGTACACTCACATTCATTTTGTACAATACTCAAAACATGGAGGCAATCCAAGTGGCCATCAACCAATGAATAGCTAAAGAAAATGTGGTTTTTACATACAGTGGTATATCATTTCAACTTTAAAAAGAATTATGTTGTGACAGATGCTATATTATGGATGAATCCCTGGGACACTGTCCTAAGTGAAATAAACCAGTCATAAAAAGATCAAATATTACATGATTCTACTTATGTCAGTTACATAGAACAGTCAAATTGATAGATAAGAAGCAAAATCGAATTTAATGCATATCTTGAAGCAGAGGAGGGTGGAAAATTGTTTTAATTAATATAGAATTTGAATCGTGGAGGATGAAAAGAGTGTGGACATTGATCTTATACAATATTGTAAATGTACTTACTACGATTATGTTGTATTCTTAAAATGATTAAGATAATAAAACCTGGGAGAGGAGAAGGAGAATGATGAAGGGTAAGTGTAAGGAAGGTACATTGTATGCCTATGTGGATAAATATACCAAAATGAAATCCACTTATTTAACTAGGTAATGCTAATACACAGTTTAAAAAAGATAAAAATTTTAATTGTTTGCATTTGACCATAATTATTGAAAAAAAACAACTACAACATTCTGCGAAACAATTTAAATTTCCAGCATTCAATAAACCTTGGTTCAAAACTATATCTCACTTACGTGTGTGAGGTTGTTTTATTAAATATGTTCTTCTTCTTATTATCTTTAAGTAGTTGTACAAACAAGTTCGCATTCTATAAAACAGTACATGAATACAAGGTGTCTGACAACATCATCACACATCCCTCCCAACCCAACCCTTTTGCCACTTTTAAAAAATTGAAATAGTTGATTACATAATATTCATATATTTCACAGTACTGTGGAATCATGATTCTTAAAGTCAGAAACATATTTTAACCATCACAAGGAAAATTATCATTATCATAGTCTATAAAGTTTGTGAATCCTATGAGCTTTGACAATACCAAGTACTTCTTCCATATCAGGTGATTTTTATATTTCTTGCCTTTTGCTTAGTGTAGACGATTCCCTCTTTCCCTCTTGTTCCTCCCTTCCCATCACTGTCTTTGTATTGTGTAGTTCTTTTCCTTCTATGACAGTGGAGCTCATGAGCCTCTCTGTTGTGTGTTGTTCTGTTTCCCACTCATTGTGTTCCTCCTCCTGGCTTCTCTCCATTGAGTGCAGACTCTTTTCTAATGTAATGAGAGCACATTCAGAGAAATCACCCCTTTTGTAGAAAATAGATCGTCAATTTGCCGTAATTTGTATGTTATCATACATATTTTCAATATATAATAGCATATGTAGCATATGAGATATGTTTCTTCTTTTTCATATGCTTGAAAGTAGTTTCTAGTTGCACATAAAATGCATCAATTATTCCCTATAGAAAATAGTAAACATGACACATGAGGTCTAGAGCCCTTGATGTCCATAGAAAAAAACATCTCAGGTGCCTATCATAATATGCACCATTCCCTTCCAAATCGATTGATTTAACTGAAGTCCAGGCTAAGTAAAATAGTGATAACATTTCACAACAGTGATAGTATTTAGATAATACATATAAAAATGTTATCTGATAGCATCTAGGATATTGCTTTAAGGACAGTCCACACATATTCTGTATTTCTTTATTTCCTTATTTCTGTTCCTTCACCTCACTTCTTGGAACTTGGAAGTGATTACTGGCAAATTAGGGGTCACTTTGGGCCAAGACAGTGAGGGCTATATCCTAATGCTGGAGTACGCCTATATCTTCTTGGAATCTTCATGCCTGTATTGGCTTCCTCTGGAATTTTAACAGATAAGAAACTAAGCCATTACTAGTTACATTGTTATGATCATTTGAGTTCTCCTCTCCTTAAGATACTTACACTGTGGATTGATATGCACTCACAGAAAATACATAGTATTGCATACACACACACACACACACACACACACACACACAAAATCCTTTAAGTAGTTGTACAAAGGGTCATCATTCAACAAGTCATTTAATAAATACAACGCAGCTTGATCGATATCACTTCTTGTATCAGTTTTCTTTCATTTATTCATTGAAATGTCATTACCAGTTATATACTGAACATACTGTTCTGCTACTAAGAACTTGCTTCATCTGCAGTTTAGATTCCTAAGTACATGCTTTCAGATGGACAAATATGATCTTCACCATGAATGCAGCTCAGAATATACCTTCACGAGAAATTACTTCCCACAGCAAAATATAGGTCTCTGAAGATAATATGAGCACTCGGGGAATGGGTGCTCCTACTTCAACTGACTTTAGAAATACAGTACAGTTATTTCTCTGTCCTAGATTTGCTAAAGCTATCTTACCATGTTGGCTCAAAGCAGAACTGAATTTGCCTTCTGTAAGTAGAAATCAAATTGCATTCAAGGTAAGTGTGCAAGTTTAAGTCAATGGGCTTTACTGCTTTAAACAGCAATTTAGACATCCAATCTCTTTGTCAGCATAGTGTTTCAAGGGACCCCATAATGTACAGTGCCCTGTGAGTAACAAATGGAGATGTGCTACTGAGAGGGAGTTAAACCTCTTCAGTTGGGTAGTTATGGATAAAATGTGATGGTTGGAACTGGCTCCAACATGGCAGGCATGAATGACACAGCAAAAAATACACAACTTTTTCCCATCAATCTTTAGGTGCTAACACATGCGCTGTTTCTGACTATGGTCTGGGGAATGTCCCTCTACCTCCCATCCAATCAATAGTGTTTTCCGCACTTGTGCTCTGAGTTGGGGTATCCAATAAGAAAATTCCATAGTCATGATTTATGCTGTAATACTGGGAAACCAATTATGAGACTCAATGTAGCACAAGCCCATCCATTGACCAATCAATCCAGGAACATGCCCTCAGGGACAGAGACAAAGTGTTCTACATATACCTGAGGGATGTGGTCCCCTTCTGACCAGCTCTTGGTCCCCCTTTTCACTAAGGAGTCTGTCTCACTGCTCTGTTTTCATTTTGATGAGGAATCTGTTTCATTGTTCTGTTTTTGCTATGAAGGAAACGTGCTTTAAAAACATTTCTGCTCTTGAATTCTTAAAAGAAAACATACCTGAGACATAGACAATACTGCTGTTCTGAAGATGCTGGGGAGAGGGAAGCCTTGGCCTTCAGCTGTGAGACTTATTTAGAATTCGATAACTTAGGTGCTGTGGTTTCAAATTAATCTGAACCAGGCTAATGACTGTATTTTCTCGTCTTCTTACTAGAATCTCTAAAGGAATTAGAAATGAGATGTATGAGACGTTATGTCAAAAAAACGAACTTTACAAACGTGGCTCAAGAGGAAGAGTGGTGGTGGGAGGAGGGAGATGGGAAGGGACGGTAAGGGGAAACAAAAGAGGGGCAAAAAAAAAAAGAATTAGGAAAAAACAAAACAAAAACCACAAGAACCCAGTACTAGTCTAGCAAAGGGTCAAGAAATTATCAGCTTTCCTTTTTACATGCATGAAGCTAACAATGAAAATTTAATGTAGCCAACTAGCATCATTAAGGTATTAAATTCTGTAGAATGTGGTTTCTTCACTTATACTTATTCCGAGAGAAATTTATC
The DNA here is from genome assembly GCF_000151885.1 of Dipodomys ordii. Classification (NCBI taxonomy): domain Eukaryota; kingdom Metazoa; phylum Chordata; class Mammalia; order Rodentia; family Heteromyidae; genus Dipodomys; species Dipodomys ordii. The sequence continues at coordinate 119,383 of NW_012267570.1, read as the reverse complement.
TATTCTAAAGGCAAAGGATATGCTTTCTTCACTAACTAGATCATGTTCACTGACTTTTGCTTTCTTAAAAACTGTTTAAGTCTTGTAAAAGGGAATTGAAGACTGCCAGGCAGGAGGGATTTAGTGTAAAATGTGGGAAGTGTTCTCATACTCTGCATCTAGAGGACTAGAAAACAGGTTGATCTGCTCACTGCCTCAAGCAATTCATAAAGCGTCTTGCATTTTCTAAAACCTAAATCCAAAGTTTCACCTTCTCCTTCCCACCAAGAATTCTCCCTCAGGCCTCTTCCTACCATCGTGTCTTGGCAGCTTATAACTGCTTTGCCTCAGAAACGTGGCATCAGAAGTGTGCCCTGTGGTCAGGCAAGCAGCTGGGATCTGGCTGATTCATCTATGGCTCTGAAAATGCTGCAGCCTAATCTGTGCCCTGTGCTCAGGATTCAATATGTGTGATTAAGTCCATAGCTAGGTGCCTCTAGAGAGAGTAGACTTTCCTCTTTCTATTAGCGGTAGGAGCAAAAGTACCAGACAGGTTCTTTATAATGAAGCAGCCAGACACAGCTGTTGGTTTCATTACCACTTGTTGGGGTGAGTTAGCCTAAGGGAGCCAAGGCAATATGTGAATAAGGTGTTTTCAACTGGAAGCTCATAAGCCTCTGTTCCAAAGAGGAAGCTGCTGATAATAAATTCTGTCTGGGAATGGACTGTGTAGGAGTTAGAATCTTTTTCTCTGCAAGTGATTGCTTGAGAGAGAGCACTAACTAAGCATAGCCATCATCTTATAAAAAGCTATTTTAACTAAAGTATATCCTGTAACTAAAATCGTTCTCGGTACATAGTTTAACACATAGGCATAGTTTAACTCATATAACACAAGCTTAGAAATAATTTTCTCACCATTTTTGGCCTGGTTGTCTTGGTTTAGTGAATTTCTCTGAAACTGCTACCCCCTTTCAAACTAGCCAGCTGAGCTTCCTAAGAGCAAATTGAGCAAGATTGTGAACACAAGTTCTGATCAATACCAGAAGTAGAAACTCATTAGGGGTAAAACATACTTCCTACTCAGACTTCCTACTCAGAGTGGTTGCTTAATTGGCTTCCTGCCATTAACATGCCCTTTAACAGAACTAAACTTTGCCGTGCTAAGTTCCTTTTAACTTACAGGTTTTTCGTGGGATATTGGCTTATGCTATGGGAGTATTCCCAACATCTGGAATATTGTCCAGGATCCTTGTTATACAAGGGTGATAGGGGGAGCCCTTCAGGAGGAGACACAACTGCCTTGTTGTCGTAGCTCAAGGTTGGGTTAAACAGCACTCGTTGTGGTTAATGATGGAAAGTGTATCAACAATATCAGGAAAGGGCCCAAGGAACACTCCAATAAAAAGTAAACTCATGAATTGGCCATGAGAGGAAAAATTGGACTACAGCATATTATCTTGTTGGTTGGGGAATTTCATGGTCGGAGTGAGCCTTAGGCACAAGGAGAACTTCAGTCTTGATGTTTGTTTTCATTCTCTGGCCCAAGAATAAAAATGTGAGAATTGGAGGAAGTCATCTTTGAGAAATCTCCAGTAAAGGGAGAATTGAATATGAGAGGGGTGCACAAGAAATTTACAATAGGGAGGATTAACTGCACCAAACACTGAAATCACAAGAGACCTGCTAAAATGGAGAATAAGAATTATAGCCCTAAGGAGCCAAAGAAAAATGATCCAGGGACCTACTTCTGATAATCCACTGGGAGAATGGTGAAAAAGATCTGAGAACATTATTAAATAATGGATGATTTTTGTTATTGAGGTCCATAATGTGCACTTGTCCAAAAAATTTGTTATGCATATGTGTCTGCAAGTGTGTGTTTTAGATCTTATATCCTGAAAGGGGAACTCAAAAAAGTTCTACTCACTAAACAACTTCAGCTGCCCACTTTGACTCTGAAGCCTGGATTGATCCTCTAGCTGATCCAAGGGTGTATGGCATTGAACCTTAGTTTCAGAAGCAGACTCTCTGGGTAAACTTAAAATTCAAATTCAAATCTGGGTGCCAGTGGCATGCACCTACATTCCTAGCTACTCAGGATCTGAGGATTGTGGTTCAAAGCCAGCCAGGGCAGGAAAGTCCTTGATAGTCTTATCTCCAATTAACCACCAGAAAGCTGGAATTGGCGCTAGGCTCAAGTAGTAAGGCTTTCTTTCGCCTTGAGCTGAAGAGCTCAGGGACAGCACCCAATCCCAGATATCAAGTCCTATGACCAAGAAAAAACAATGCTTGGGTGAAATGGATTAAATATTCTGCCCACCATTACAGTTAAGATTGTGTGGGACAGAAACCAGGAAAACAAGTGGTCCACTTTCCACTGTGATGAATCTCAGACCCCCAAGGCATGGAATGCATTATCTGTCAGTCAAACACAGCCTGGGGAAACTTGTAAGACTGTGCTGCTGCTGTTCACAAAAGTAAGGATCTGAGACAAAAACACTATCTTCCCAAGGCCAACAATACCTCTTGCCTTTCTAGGTAGGGGGACAACTGGCATTTCTGGGAAACTTGTCAAGATGCAGTGGAGGCCGAATCTGTGAAGAGATGAATAGTAAGCACTAAGCATAGCCAGAGGAAATGTCCAATGGTATTGTGGAAGACCAGTGTTGATGATGTTCCTGGCCAACTAGAATAATACCTGTGCTTTGGTTCAATTGGCCTTCCCTTTCACCATAGCACTTCATCCTCCTGTCCATTCTCAAACATTTTATATTAGTTAGGAGGGACCCCTTCCCTAGAAGGTCATTCATATTTCATATAAAAAGGTCCTCTTTGTGCTGTCATGGAGCTCAGACCCCATGGGCATGAAATTCATGATAGGTCAGCAAAATGTGATTTGAGACAACTGGGAATACGCTGTTGCTCTTCTCAAAAGCAAAAGTCTTTTTCAAAAACCCCTGAAACTGACCGGCTCCATTCTTTCAAGGTCAATCTATATCTCGGGAAAATTTGACATTTCTGGGAAACTTACCTGGTTGTAGTGAAGGCCAACCCTTTGAGATGAGCAGTAAGTACTAAGCATAGCCAGGGTAATGTATGGATGGCATTGAAGAAGACCACTATTGGAGATGTTACTGGCCAACTGGAGTGGAATCTGTGCTTTGATTCAGTTGGCCAACCCACACTTGAGCATTCTGAAACACCTTACATTAAGTAAGGAGAGACTTCATAGTTAGGGGGTCATTCAAACTTTATATTTACAACTATGCTATTTAGGGGCCCCTGAAAATCTCCCAAAGAGCTTAAAGCTAGAAACCAGAAACAGCAATTCAAATTACTTGTATTCTGTTAATTTCCACAATATATGTTCTCCACAATCGAATTATTCCAATATGTGATTTGATTCATCTTCAGGGTTAGTTAATTGGAAATGCCACCAAGGAAAAATAAGTAGGAGACACTGGTAGGATTAAATGGGAAAAAATTGGTCGAAATATAATACTTGACTAGATAAGATGAAGATAAGTGAAATGAACCCCAAGATAGGGATACAAGTGATTTTTTCTTTCTTCCTCTTGTTTCTAACTTATTATAATGTTCCATATGATTTTTGTTTCTTTGTATCTCCCACCCCACGGTATAAGCCCTGTTTCCACTGTGTTTGAGGTTGGTGCCCTACATCTTGTATATACAGTTCTCTAATTTGGGGAGGGAAAGGGGAAAACACAAAATGCTTAAATAGGGATATACTTTGACCCATTCTAACAATGAGATGCACAAGACAATATTGAAAAACAAACTTTACAATTTAGGCAGGGGTGGGGGGGTGTATAGTGTAGTTGTGGAGCTGGAAGGTTAAGGATGGTACAGGCAAAACAAAGGATGTGGTAACAATGCTTGATAGGAAAAGTACACTTTACTTTGCTCATGTAAATATCCCCTCTGTACAGTATTTTTACAAAACAAACTGTTAAAAAATAATAAATATACTTGAAAGGTAATCTGTGTGGTTGTTGGAGGCCAGTGCTACAGAACATCTTACAAGTATTGAATTCTGGCAAACAAGTTACCAAAAAAACTGAGATGAAGCTGAGTGTAATCGTAGATGCTCCGGTAGCTGAGTTCTGAGGAGCTGTGTTTGAAGCCAAACAAAGCAGGAAATATGAGACTTTATTTCCAATTACCTTGCAAAAAGATACTACTGGAGTTGTCGCTAAAATGGTAGCCTTGAGAAAAAATGCTTTGGGACAATGCCCAGAGTATGAGACCAAACCCAAGACCAGCCCACAGTCAGTTAAAAAAAAGTTTCATGATGGAACAAACATTTTAAAAATGAGTCATGGTGTCAATATTTACCTCTTTAGTAATTGTTTTCAGAATAATGTGTGGATGTGTGCTTTATCTCTTGTTTAAGTTTTGTTGTGACTGAAAAACTGCCTTAACCAAACTCTAACCAAACACTTTTTTAACTGAAAATATCATATTGGATACTGCTGAACAGGAAAGTTAGTGCTTTCTAGGTCAGAAGAAAAGAAAGTAAAATCAGATAGGATAATTGTAGAAGTTAAATCATGAAGTGCTTTACTAATATAAGCACTGCCCTAGTAAAGATAGTCACAACCTTGCCAATGCTATTTTAGAGAAGTGCTAGAGGCGAGAGACATGGAACTATTGGTAGAACACTAGTTTGGTAAAAGTTTTTTTTTTTTTTTTTTTTTTTTTTTTTTTTTTTTTTACTATGGACAGGTGTTCTGGATTTGGTTGATTATTAAAGCTTTTGACTAGTTTGAAAGGGGTCAAAAGTTTGATCTATCATGAAAGATGATCCCAAATTTCAAATTCGTGAAAACCAGTGGTGGGCTGCGTATCCAGTGTGCTTTTTCAACTTGGGCATGCGAAAGACAGGATGCCTTCTGCAGGAGTAAATTTTGCCTTGCTAAGTTGTTGTTCGTAGGATACATTAATTTCCCCCGGTATTTCCAACACAGATCTTCCATGCCATTCATGAAGGATCCTAGGAGCCCTCCAGAGGAGAGACATCCAGTTGCCCTGTTAAGCCAAACTCCAGGATGAGATAAACCTGCCACCCTTTGTTGCTGACAATGGACCTAAGATGTAGAGTTAATCCACAACATCAGGAAGAGGCCCAAACATGTACCCTCAGAAGTAAGCAATCTAATGCATTGGACTTAGTAGAAAAAAATGAAACTATAAATATTGCTTTGGTAGTTGTGTGTTTGCAGGGACTGTGTATGAGAGAAGTGTCTTAGATTCAGAATCTTCAATCCTTTGTTTCTAAGAGTCTTGATCTACAACTTCATTTGTCCAGCTGAGAAGAATGAAAAGTTGGAGATGGAGTCAGCTCTGAGAAAATTCTCTAGTAAGGGAGTTGAGAAAAGCAGTGAATAAGAAACTCAGTCTGAAGGGCAAAGCGCACCAAAAATTCTTATTCCCATTACAGCATGTCTCTGTGAATTAAGAATTCTAAACATAAGAATTCTAAACCTAGGAAGTGCAAGAAAATTGGAGCTAAGAATGCTCCATCAGACATTCTTAATATTGTCATCTTTTAGGGAGAATGTGGAGAAAGATATGAAAATATGCGTTAAGCCTGATTTTTATTTTTGTGATCTAATTTTAATGTGCGTTTGGTAAACTAAATCCTCTATATGCCTGTTTCTGTGTAAATATGTTCAGAAGGATCTGTTACAGACATTCAGTAATTAACAGACTTAGTAGCAAAAGGCTCTTGAAATTTGGTTATTTACAATGTTCCAGCTCTAAAAAGTTCTTTTTATGACTATTGATTAAAAAAACTTCATATTGGATTACTTTTTCCTGAATATTTTATTTAAAAGGATGTTATTTAAGTTTGAAGGTTTTAAAGACCAGCAAATAGGGGAAACATAGGAATGATGAGTACATGCTTCTGGAATAGTTATGTAATAATAGTTATGTAATAAACAATCTTATATAAACAATATAAGATTGTTTCAAGCGCTGGGAAGTTAGCTCAGTGGTATTGTTTGCCATGCATACATAAGGTCCTGGGTCCGATTCCTCAACACCACATAAGCAGAAAAAGCAGAAATGGTGTTGTGGCTCAAGTGGTAGAGCGCTAATCTTGAGCTGAAGGGCTGAGGGGTAGTGACCAGGCCCAGAATTCAGGCCCCACGACTGAAAAAAAATGTTTCAAACAGCCTTGGGTGAGGAATGTGGGTGGTGGGAGGTAAGATTTACCATCTAAGAAATTGTGTAAAGCCAACAAAAATTTTAATGGGAGGGCTGATGTCATATTTTATCAAGCATGACTGTCAAACTTAGAGAGTGAGAAAAGTTCAGCCTGGACATGTGAGAACCTTCCTTTTTATAAACATAAACTCTCTATTTATACCTTGGATCTTCCAGAGTAATTGAAAAGGTGGGAACCACATGACCTCAGTTGAGCCAGTCCCACTACTTAATCAGTGAGCTCAAAACCACCAACTATTATGAGCAATGTTTGGTCATTAAAGGACAAATAGAATCCAAAAGCAACTTTATTAAGTACTAGAAAGATGCCTGGTATTGCAGAGGACTAGTGTTGAAGACATTACTGGCCAACTGGGTTGAATACTGCATTTTGGTTCAACGTACACCCATTGCATTCAAGCTGTTTGGACTGGCCAGGTTAATAAAATGCTAACACCAGGTTAGGAGAAAGATGTTATCCCCAGAGGGTTTCCAACCCTCATATTTACATAGATGCTATTGGGGTCTCCCAAAGAGTTCCTAATCAAACCCTGCTATTTGATTTCTAGCTTTAAATTTGTAATACCTATAAAATGTAGGTTTTGTTACACATAAATAGATTGGATTCGATTTCTTATCACCAGAGCCTTGATAATTATACACAATCAAGGCAATAACAGAACAAGTAAATGCCACTAGTAGGATGGCATGGAAAGGGTAGATCTAGGTATATTAGCTGGAAAGGGAATTGTGCCTGTGGTGATTAAAAAACCAATACTGCACAAAGGTCTTACAAAGATTGAAGACTGGCAATAGGTAAAACATTTACTAGCTTGTTGATTAATACTTTGAAAGACAAAGGAATGCTGCAGTCCATATTTGCCTCTAGTACTTGTTTTCATAGTAATGCCTGTGTTTGTTTTGTAAACTGCCCTCATTCATACAGCAAACAACACCCATTTTTAAATATTCTCCCTTTGGATACTGCTGAATAGGAATGTCTATTAAAGCTGACCAGGTTTGAAGAAAAGATAAAAGAAGGGAGAACTATAGGAGTTAGACTTTTTCTGCCAAAGTGCTTGACATATGCACTGCCTTTTAAAGGATAGCTGCTCTCTTACAAGAAGTTAAGATTGCTTTTCTGACAAACGTTGGCCAGATGTACGGGTTTTGTCTAGTTTGAAAGTTTGAGCAAGAAAGATTATGATCCCGAGGTTGTGATGAGTGAGAGCCAATGGTTGACTGCCTACTCAACATGCTTGTTTGGCTTCCAGCCAGTAGCACATTCTTCTGCAGAAGTAAATTATGCCTTGCTGGGTTCCTTTCGAGTTGGGATATGAGATGTCATATAGGAGAAAACACCAATGTATTTCCAACAACTGCTCTGATGCACTTAACTCCTTATTTGGGATAGCTTTGGAAAAGCACAAGCTAATACTAAACAGAATTTTTTCACTCTTCCCATTCTTTATGGCCACTCTCACACTTTATATAATGCATTTCAATCATCTTCATCTCCATCACTTTCACTTTTCCTCTTCTCCATGTAGCTGCTTCTTGCTCCAGTCTCAGAGTGTTCTTGTTTGCCTTTTTCTTTTGCATAAATGATCGTAAGCAAAATACTTACACAAAATAGAATATAGACTGTGCTAACAAGGTTAAAAGTCTTAAAAAGCAAGAAGCACTATGTTAACTCAGTGCCTATTTTCTAACTTTTCTGTTTTCATTCTTTTCCATAATGGACCTGCTTTTAATTCTCAAGTGTTTTTGTTTTTGTTTTTTAATTTTCTGTTTAAGCATTGAATTATAAGCATCTCCCATTACTTATTCTGAAAATGTAGGCACCCATTGGTGGTGAGCCTGCTGGTTAGTGAGCAAGGGCAGGATTTTTTTTGTTTGTTTGTTTTTGGTTTATTTTGGTCAGTGGTGGGGCTTGAACTCTGGGCCTGGGCGATGCCCTTCAGTTCTTCATCTCAAGGCTAAAACTCTACCACTTGACTCACAGAACTACTTTTGGTTTTCTTGTGTTTTTTTTTTTATTGGAGATAAGGAAGGGTCGGTCTCATGGAGTTTCCTGCCTTGGCTGGCTTTGAACCCGATCCTCAAAATCTCAGCCTCCTGAGTAACTAGGATTACCCATGTGAGCCACCAGTACTCAGAGGTAGTTTTTATTTCATTGGAGCTTTCGTTCAGGTTATCAGCTTATTATATGATTCACCCTCTGCAATCTGCTTTTCCCTCTGCAATCCTTCCTGGAATACAGCTAAGCAGTGGCAGAGAAAATAGGCAAATGCCATGTTCACTCTGTCGGGCAGACGGATTTGCTGCACTTAACCCCTTTGTTGCACTTAATTCTGGCTCAAATCCTAGCCTATTTCCTATCTTGGTGTGCTTCATCCTAGCTACTCAGGAGCTGGACCTCTGCTTCTGGACCTCTGCCTTTAGTTCAAGGAACCATGCACTGGCCATGGTCAGCCCTGCCAGTGTATTAGCATAGGTGACTTCACCAAGATTTGTCATAGGCCTGTTCAGTCCTTATGTCAGAGGTCTACATAAGCACACATTTCCCACTATTTACTTTTTTTTTTACTTTGGTCTCTGTTTTGTTTTGTTTTGTGCCACTGCAGGAGCTTGAACTCAGAGCACAGTTCTTTCCCTTTTTCCTAAAAGCCAGTACTTTACTATTGAACCACAGCTTCACTTCAGGCCTTTTGGTAGTTCATGGAGGTAATTGTCTCATGAACTATGCTCATGGTGATCCTAAGCTCTCCTACCCCACCCCTGAAGAGCTAAAATGACAGGTAAAAGCCCCTGGGGCCAGGCGCTGGTGGTTCACACTTGTAATCCTAGCTAATCAGGCAGCTGAGTTCTGAGGATCACGGTTTAAAGCAAGCATGGACAAGAAAGTCTGCGGGATTCTCATCTCCAGGTAACTACCAGAAAACCGGAAGTGGCTCAAGTGGTTGAGCACTAGCCTGGAGCTGAAGAGCTGAGGGACAGCACCCAGGCCCAGAGTTCAAGCCTCATGACCGACAAAAAGAAAAAAAAGCCCCTGGGGCCTGGCTATCTTTTCTATGTTCATCAATATGTCTGTCTCTTCACATAACCATTAACCCAGGTAACTTTCAAATTCATCTTTACAAATTTCATTTCATAAATATTTGGTAGAATTCATCAAGACGTCAAATGTGTGCCACAATTCTTCTGTTTTTAAAAGGATGTCACAAGTTGTCATGTCCAAAAGGAGATTTACAACATCGGTGCGTTGGGGGAAAGGGGGGAAGGAGAAGGACTGGGATTGGGGGGGGAAGCGGGAGACTGGGAAGGGATGTGAAGGGTAAACAAAAGGAGGAGGCTGCAATGCTTGGTAAGAAATGTATGCATTATCCTGCCCATGTAATTGTAACCCCTCTGTACAGTATCTTCACAAATAAAATTTAAAAAAAAGGGATGTCATGCATTAGTAATTAAAGCCACCCAGATGTTCTGAAATTTCTGAAGTCAGTTTTTGTAACCTCTAGACATTTTCCCATGGTGTTTAATGTTTAGAGCTATTGGTGTTGTTTGTAGGATACTCGATTGTATGTCGTTCTTCATTCCCGTTCTTGGTACTAGTTTTTCTTAATCTCTTTCTCATTTTTTGATAATGAGCTTATCTTAGGCCTTGCTAACTATTTACACCACCTTTCGATCCTTACCACCTGCCTAACTAGGGCTTGAACTTATGACCTGAGTGCTGTCCCTCAGCTTCTTCATTCAAGGATAGCATTCTACCACTTTTTCCAGAGCTCCACTTCAAGCTTTCTGTGGTTAATTAGATATGAGTCTCATTGATTTTCCTCCTCAGTCTGGTGTCAAACATGTCATAACTTAGCCTCCTGAGTATCTAGGATTGCAGGCACGAGCCACTGCCACCCAGCTACAAAGTCCTATTCATGACAGTGTCCATGTAGAGATGTTGTTTAAACAACCGCAGATGGGAGCCTTTAAGTCTGAAACTTCAGGTGTTCATTGGGAATAATCCCTCATGCAGTGCGCATAGGGGTCTAGCCCTACTCATTGCCTCAAATCCCACACCCAAGGGGCAGAGAGAGGCTTGGGAGGTTACCACTGAAGTCACAAGTGTCTGTGTGAGAGGCCCTATGTATTCCTGGTTTGTGCAGTTCCTGAGGTGTGAAGGGGAAGTAGACCCAGAATGTGGAAAGTAGTTGACCATGCTGTGACCAGGCATGTGTTCCTAGGATGGACACAGGATCAGTAGGTCCAGCAGATACAACCTGAATGTCCTTAGCATGGCTGATGTGCATGGTCTGTGGTACTCAATTGACAACTGACAGCACTGTCCCCTCAGAAGGGTGGCCCAAGGAAGACAACACAGGAAGAGTGGGGATGGAATGGAGCTATTTCCAGGAAGACAGGTGGTATCTTGGAGGCTGAGGTGTGTCCATGAATCATGGGTGGCCACTCATCTGCACACAGGCATGCCTTAGAAAAGCACTTGCCACTATCCTTCCCACGGCTATTACTTCCTCTTTCCCTTTCCCACTTGAAGGTGTTTTACCCAAGTGCCAGAGACCCTCCGACGACTACCGAGAGACCAGGCAACCCGAATTGCAAAATGCAAGGTTTATTCAACAAGCCAAGGCTCTGGCCTCGTCCTGTACCCATAGACGCAGCAGATGAAGGGAGGGGGCCCGAGCAACAGTATAGCTGGGCCTATAAAGGCAAAAACCACAAAATTACAGCAATGCTATGGCGTAGGGACAAGTTCGATTCTGATTGGTCAGGACCAGGTGTCTGCTTGAGCCATCAAGGCAGACAACTCTTGTGGTTAATCTTCTGCTGACTGGGTCTCAAAACCATCCTGTTATCGGGTGTTCTGTAATCTTTAAATAACAGTTCTCAAAAATTTTGCACAAACATGTTATTGTTCATCTCATTTTTGCAACCTTTGCAACATTAACTTGGAACAGGAATTAAAGACTGACACAAGTCAACTTTTGAAGCTATCACAATATGGCTTTAGTTTGGTTCTGATATTCGCCCCTTGAGTTTTGGCACATTTATCAATCTTGATGACATTACATCTCAGTTTCAACATCAGATGTGTTTACAGGAGTATAGGTGTGTTGTACCATTAATTTTATAATCTCCAACCTTTCCCTTATATATTGTAACAATCTGTTTAGCAAGCAAGGCCCAACAGTATGCAATAGCAGTAATATAAGCAAGGGTCCAATTAACGTAGAAATTAAGGTAGTTACCCAAGGAGAAAAATTAAACCATGATTCAAACTATCTCTGTCCAGACTCTCATTTTTTCTTTCATTCTTCTAATCCTTCCTTAACTTTTGTTATGTTATTTTTCACTACCCCTGAGTGATTTACATAAAAACAGCATTCTTCTCCTAATGCAGCTCATAGTCCACCTTGTTGTAAAAATAGAAGTCTAGTCCTCTTCTATTCTGTAAGGCCACCTCTGTTAAAGAAGTTAAGGAATCTTGCAATTGGGAAATCGAGCTTTCTATTCTTTTAATATCTTCATCTATTGATTCCCTCAAGGCTGAATAATGCTGTTCCTGTCTTGTTAAAGCCACTATTCCTGTTCCTAACCCTCCAATGCTTGCACCTAACAGCAGGCTAATTGTAATAGCTGTGAAAGGCTCTCTTTTATATCTTTCTTTCTTAAATTTTGGAGCTTCATATAAATCTTAAAATTCCTCATTACATTATAATTTTTATATGCACACAACTAGTTAGTCCAGATTGATTACACACCCACCATGAATTGCTAGGAGGGATCAAATATTTCATCTGTTCATTCCCCTTCTCAGGCAGTTTTATGATTTGTTGCAAATCCAATTCATATCCTGAGGTACTTCACCTATGCAGATCCCTTGACCTGTAACTCGGCCCATTGTTAATCCAACTTGACTAGTCCATCTGCACTCCTTTTGGTTCACAGTCCTGGTTACATTACCTACCACTGCTATCCCCTCATAATAAGGTGGTAGAGTGTCATAGCATAGCCAACAAGAGATAGTTAATCCTGAGTTAGAGGCATTTAATAATGCAAAGGAACCTATAACCAATTCTATTAGTGGATTTTTAGGCAATGCTAGTACTTGGTCCACTGGTTCTACTTTTCTGGGGGTTGCTGCCCTACTAATGTAGGGTGTTACTCTGTAACTATAGGGCTAGTTAGTTTTCAGGTTGGGGTGGTACAGGTGGGCCTTTATTGGGCCAAATAGGCTGAATAACCTGGTTAGGGCCCACCGGGGCTATTCTAATGACTTCTTGTCTAAGGTTTATTCTGAAAATTAATCCATGGCCATAATCATTCTTATGTAGCCTCAGTCCCCATGTCCTTCCTTGGGCCCAACCAGAAAATTGTTTCCCTTTCTCAGTAAACATAATAGTTAGAGGATTACACCGGAATTGTTTGCACGGTCCATCTAGAATTGCTCCACAATTTTTTTCACCCTGATAGGTCCATATTCTAACCATAATAATAAGGTCCCAGTTAGAGGATGGCTTCCAATGCCCATCTCTTGTGGTTTCACAACCCCATTCTTTGCAAAAATAGTCTTGTTCATAACCGCACCTTTTGCAAGATCTGGGCTCCTCCCATCCCTAAGACACACATAGATAGGCCATCTCCCTAAGTAATATCTTTTGGATGGGGTGGCACTTCCTCCTGGCCTATTGTCTAGACCATGTGAGTTACAATGTCTTTTTGTTGCTGTACAAGTTATTTGGCCATTGTATTCAGGCAGTTTGCTAGGGTCATAATGGTGGGAATATCCCAACTCCCAATTGCTAAATCACATAAGTCTATTGTTAAGTCTGGCCACCAGGTATTAAGTGGGGCTTCTGTTGTTGCCACAGGGATAGGTTTGTCCCATTTAGGAGTCACCAGCCAAGTGAGTTGGTAAGGGGACTGAGGGTTAATTCCCTTTACCACAGTACTTATCAATAGTAGAATCAGTCCTTGGACAATCTTCTGATCTTGTTGGGTGATCTGATCTTGTTGTTGTTGGTTGTTTGGGTGAGGCACACACTCCCATGCTGACACTGAAGATGCTGCTGGCTCCTCCTCAGGATTGAAGAGATCAGCTAGCTTGGCGTGGGTGTGGTGGATCCACGCAGTTATGCCGTGCACCTTCAAAGCTGTGGGAGTGGTCAGAGTCACCATATATGGCCCTTTCAACCTAGACTCCAGTGCCTTGGGTGATGCCTTCTGACCAGGACCCAGTCCCCAGGCCTGAAAGAGTGAGGATTGGGTATAGAAGCAGATTCATAAATGGCTTTTTTCTTAGGCCAGATTTCTCCATGCACCTTCTGCAAGAATGGAACAGTTGTTATTAAGTCTCCATCACCCAGCTCCTCCAATAACTCCCATTGGAGGCTAAAGATCATTGGGGGTGGATTGCCATACATGATCTCAAAGGGAGTCAATCCTAACTGGTAAGGAGAGTTCCTAACTCTGAACAGGGCCAAGGGAAGAAGGGTCACCCAGTCTGCGCCAGTCTCCAAGGCTAATTTAGTCAAGGTCTCTTTTAGGGTCCGATTCTTCTTTCAACCTGTCCTGAACTCTGGGGTCTATAAGCACAGTGCAATTCCAATCTGTCCCCAGTGCAGTGGCTATTCCCTGACTTACCTTGGATACAAAGGCTGGTCCAATTTCCAACCCTATTACTGCAGGAAACCCATACCTTGGGAGAATTTCCTCTACAATCTTCTTGGCCACTATTCCCGCAGTCTCTTGCTTGGTTGGGAAAGCCTCAGTCCATCCTGAAAAGATGTCTACAAACACTAGTAAATACTTGTAACCAAACATTCCTTTCTTAAGTTCAGTGAAAGCCACCTCCCAGTACGTTCCCGGCCTAGTCACCCTTATTCGACTTCCATTAACTTTTTTCCCCTTCTGGCATTAGTTAGCTGACATGCTCTACATTTTTAACAATGTCTTCTATTAGTCGATTTCCTTCTCTTATCTTGATCTTCGAGCCTCATAGCAAGTCCTGCATCCTCCTGGTTCCCATGTGTGAGGCACGGTGAATTCTTTTTAACATCTGTATTCCTAGAACTCCGGGAATTAAAATTTTTCATTTAGCTAGGCGCCACCATCCATCTAGTTTTGGGGCCATAGGAAGTTTTGATGCCCATTCCTCTCCTTCTTTAGTGTAGTCTGCCTGTACTGGTAGCATTCTAGGTCCAGGATGTATGTGTCTGTCCGCCAAGGTGATTAATTTTCTTGCTGCTGCTTGTCTAGCAGTCTGATTGGCCAATCTGTTGCCTTTCACTGTCTTGGTGTCCCCTTTTTGATGCCCTGGACAGTGCATGATGGCCAACCATGCCGAGTCCCACACAACTCTAAGCAGTCCCAAAAATCTGTTCCTTATTTTTAATAGTTTTCCCTCTGCTTTTAGCAGGACTCTTTCTTCATATATAGCTTCATGTATATGGGCTGTTGCAAAAGCGTACCTACTCTCTGTATAGATATTCAGTCATTTCCCTCCAGCCATGTTTAAGGCTTTTGTTAATGCCACTAGCTCCACTCACTGGGCTGAAGTCCCTCTGGGCAATGCTTCTGCCCAAACTGCCTGATCTTCCTGGTCACTGCAGCTCCCACATACCTGTGTCCATCCCTGATGAAACTGCTTCCATCGGTGTACAGGGTCAGGTCAGGATTCTGCAGTGGTTGGTCTTGCAGGTCTACTCTGGTCCCGTGGACATGAGCTAATAATATCTCACATTGATGTAGCAGCTTTTCATAGTCAGGATCTGGCAGGAGAGTAGCTGGGTTGAGGGAAGTTGGCATGCAAAAGGTTACGTGTCTTGGGTTGAGCTGGAGAGCCTGATAATGGGTCATCCTGGCATTGCTCATCCATCTATCAGGTGGTTGCTTAAGAACTCCTTCCAGGGCATGGGGAGTGGCCACAGTCAGGGGCTGTCTCAGCTTTATCTTAGTGGCATCTTTAACCAGGAGAGCCACTGCTGTTATTATTCGTAAGCACAGTGGCCATCCGGTTGCCACAGAGTCCAGCCTTTTTATAAATAGGCTACAGGCCTTTTCCATGGTCCTAGCTTCTGGGTTAGCACCCCCTTAGCCACTCCATCCTTTTCATCCACAAAAAAGTGTGAAAGGTTTAGATATACCTGGCAAGGCCAATGCTGGAGCCTGCATAAAGAGTCACTACAGAAGTTCAAAGGCCTGCTGTTGTGTTAGTTTTGTGGCCTCATACAGGGGACGGGCTATTTCTGCAAAGCCTGGTATCCACACTCTGCAGAATCCTGCAGTCCCCAGTAACTCCTTCACTTTCTTTGGAGTTTTTGGAGTTGGTATCTTTAACACAGTCTCTTTTCTTGCCTCAGTCAGCCACCTCTGCCCATCTCTGAGGATATATCCCAAATACTGTACTTCTGGTCTACAAAGCTGGGCATTCTTGGCCGATGCCTGATACCCCAGCTCTCCCAGAGTTTGTAACAGATTGGCAGTTGCTTCTCTGCATTCTAATTCGGTCTTAGTAGCTATCAGTAGATCATCAACATACAGCAACAGACTCACCCCTGAGTTCCTTTCCTGATACTCACGTAGGTCTTCGTGAAGTGCTTCATCAAACAGAGTAGGGAAATTTTTGAATCTCTGGAGAAGTCTAGTCCATATTAGCTGTCCGCTGACGCCTACCTCAGGATCATACCACTCAAATGCAAACAACACCTGACTTTTAAGGGCCAGGGGAAGGCTGAAAAAAGCATCTTTAAAGTCCAAGACTGAATACCATTTCCTGTCCAGAGGTAAGGAACTAAGCAAAGCATAAGGGTTTGGCACGGTTGAATGAATGTCCATTACTCTTTTATTTACTTCTCTCAGATCCTGAACTGGCCTATAATCAAAGCTGTTAGGCTTCCGAATGTGCAGTAAAGGTGTGTTCCAGGATGATTGAGTATGTATGAGGAGTCCTTTTATCAACCTCCGTATATGTGGAATTATGCCTTTTCAGTCATCAATGGACATAGGACAATGCTTTATTTAAACTGTGTCTGCTCCTGATTTCAGCTCCACAAAGATAGGAGGCATATGCTGTGCCCACCCCATTCCTCCTGTTACTGTCCAGGCTTTCAGGTATTCTCTCAACCATAATTCAACCTCAGACTCAATTTTCTTGAGGGATTCAGTCTGATGAATTCTATATTCCTCTGTTTGGGCACAAGTCACTAACACTTTCATTGGTTCTCCTGCTTCATTTACAACCTTCATTCCTCCTCCAGTAAATTGGATTTGGGCTGTCATTTTTGACAAGAGGTCTTTACCTAGAAGAGGAAATGGGCAGTCTGGAATGACTAGGAAGGAATGTGTAACTCTGCCATTTCCTAAGTCCATTGTCCTGTTTGTAATCCAATCATAAGTTTTGATACCAGTGGCACCTTATATTATAGCTTTCTTATTTTTTATTTTTCCCTTGTCGGCCCTTAATACTGAGTTTTAAGACCCTGTATCAACCAGGAACGTCACAAGTTTCCCTTCCACCCTTAAGGTTATCCTAGGCTCAGGGAAGGGTTCCAAGCCCCGTCCCCCTCAGTCACTGTCTTCATCTAATTCTCTGGCTGGTAGGACTTAGGGACTTTTGGGTGGATAGGATTTTCTGTTCCTGGTTTTCTTCTCTTCCTGTTTCTTAAAGGGACACTCATGGGCCCAATGCCCTTATTCCTTACAATATGCACACTGGTTTCGCCTCAGTCTCAGCCTGGGTTTTTGGAAATCATTTCCATTCCTTCTGGGTCTCCAGGGTCCCCTAACACAGATATGAGTCACAGCCAGAATCTCCTTCAATTCCTTCCTATGTACTGCCTGTTGTTGTTGCAGGACCCCGGTCAGATTCTTTTCTTGTTCTTTTTCTCTCTCTTTTCTTTCCACTTCTCTTTCCCTTTCCTTCCTTTCCTCTTTCTGCTCTGGAGTTTCTCTCTTATTGTACACCTTCTCTGCCCTGGCAATTAATTCCCTCACATTTCTTTCTCCTAATCTCTGTAATGACTGTAATTTTTTCTTTATGTCCAGGGCAGCCTGATTTATGTATGAAAACATAAGCATTTGAGCAGATTCGGGAGTGTTCAAACCATAAGGGTTATATT
>NW_012267570.1:101620-101985 GCF_000151885.1 Dipodomys ordii | reverse complement strand
AGAGCCAAGCAGCTTTTGGTCACATTCATATAGGTGGACTTTCTTCTCTAAACCCTTTTTCTTATTAGACAACTTAAAAAATAAAAATAATCCAGGTGCTGGTAGCTCACACCTGTAATTCCTAGCTATTTAGGAGGCTGAGATATGAGGATTGAGGTCCAAAGCCAGCCCACAAAGGAATGTTTCCAAGATTCTTATCTCCAATAAACCATCAGAAAACTGGAAGTGGTACTGTGGCTCAAAGTGATAGATAGCTAACCTTGAGCTCAATAGCTCAGGGACAGTGCCCAGGCCCTGAGTTCAAGCCCCACGACTGACCAAAAAAAAAAAGCAAAAATACCTTTATGAATACACAGATGAACAAT
>NW_012267570.1:100661-101570 GCF_000151885.1 Dipodomys ordii | reverse complement strand
CTTCTGTGTCCCCGCTGTGTCCCGCTGTGTCCCCTTTGTGTCTCACTGTGTCCCACTGTGTCCCCCGTTGTGTCCCACTGTGTCTCCCGCTGTGTCCCGCTGTGTCCCGCTGTGTCCCCGCTAGAATCTATTGTTCAATGTTTTCTACAATCAGTTGTACACTCAATATGTTTGAAAATAGTGAAGAGGAATTAGAAC
This sequence comes from Dipodomys ordii, assembly GCF_000151885.1. Taxonomy (NCBI): domain Eukaryota; kingdom Metazoa; phylum Chordata; class Mammalia; order Rodentia; family Heteromyidae; genus Dipodomys; species Dipodomys ordii. The sequence goes on along the minus strand of NW_012267570.1, from coordinate 101,372 downwards.
ACATAAGGACAGTATGGCTGATGGAGGCATATTTTAATTTTTAATTTTTAAATTATATTTAATTTTAAATTACATATGTATATAATTTATACAAATATTTTATGTATACATTTACTTATATATTTATATAATTTTATATAATTTATGTATACATATACATCAGCATATATTGTACATTATATTATACATATATTACATTATAATTACATTAAATTATATACATATAATATGTATTTATTCACAAATTATATACATATATGTAGAGGCAAGTCCACAGAAAATAAAGTTAGAATCATTTCTTTGTGGCTTAGCAAAGAATGACATTCACCTAAAGTAAGCATCCAATATTCAAGCAATCACCTATATAGTACTCACAGGAAGGATTCAAAGGATGAAGATGGGATTTGTGCATTAAAGGGGTATTGGGGATGACCAATAACTACTATTTCTCTTTAGTGGAGTATGTGTGCCAGAACTGGGACTTCAACTTGGGGCCTGGAACCTGCCTGACACTGAGCTTTTGTGCTCAAGGCTAGCACTCTACGACCTGAGCCACAGCTCCACTTCTAGCTTTTTGGTGTTTAACAGTAGATAAGAGTTTCACGGACTTCTTTTCTGCCTGAGTTGGCATTGAACCATGATCGTCAGATCTCCAGCCTCCTGAGTAGCAAGGACTTACAGGTGTGAGTCACCGGTGCCCAGCTGACACAC
>NW_012267570.1:91390-93283 GCF_000151885.1 Dipodomys ordii | reverse complement strand
GCATGCAAGGCAAGCGCTCTACCACTGAGCCACCTTCCTAGCCCTCATTTATTTATTTTTAAATCACCAATTGTAAAGAGAGAGATCATGCATGAAAAGCAATGGATTAGTTCTGGCTCCAAGGATGAAAATGGATTTCTGAACTTTTATTCAAAAATTAGCAACAAGCTGTGTGCTGACAGTCATGCCTATAATCCTAGCTACTCAGGAAGCTGAGATCTGAGAATCCTGGGCATACAAATCTGGGAGGCTGTTATTTCCAATTAACCAGCACAAGAAAGTACAGGTATGGATAAAGTGGTAGAACACAGCCATGAGCAACAAAGTTGAACAAGAGCAACTAGAAGTTTCTAAGTTCAAGCTTCAGTACTGGCATGCATGCACAAGCGCGCAAGCGCACGCATACACACACACACACACACACACACACACACACACACGGTTAGCCACAATCTCGGAACTAAACTTTCAGACTCTTGCTGACTACCCTGGAGGAATGGTAGCACTTGTTTCTTCTCATCTTTTAGAAGAGGTCAGAGACTACTAGCTGCCACCAGTAGCTAGGCATCAGCAACTTGCTCAATGCACGCATTAACAAATGGGAGTTGAATGAGGTAATGCGGCATCAGCAACTTGCTCAATACACGCATTAACAAATGGGAGTTGAATGAGGTAATGCCTGCTAAACATGCCAGAAGGAGGTGACCGCCCTTCCCCGAGGGAGCTAAGGCCCTCTGTCCCCCTGAGATGTGACCCCTCAACCCTGAATCCTCATTTGGGATGAAGGTGACTGTCGCACTGACTCCTTTGTCTGGCATGATGGATGAGGAGGATTGGAACATAAACGGAAGGCTTCTGCAGTGGCAGCTTCTATTGGCTTTCTGAACACATCATGCAGCTGGCTGCTGTCAGGTGCAGGGCCCAGCAATTTGTGATAATCCCTAAGCAGAAGCAGCCTCTACAAGGCTGGTTTGGCAGTAGTCCAGGGACCAGAGCCAAATTCTCACTCTCCTTGAAGCTGTAGCTCCTCCTGCACCAAAGCAGAAGAAGGAAGAGGCCCTGGTGTCTCTCTCTCTCATGGGACCTGAATATATCACTGTTGTTGAGACAATGTCCACCTGGGCGACCCAGATAGCTTCACCAGGCTCAGCCCTGCCAAGTGATACACAGGGATTTACCACCCATCTCAAGATGCCATAATTCATGTTGCCAACAACCAGGCAGAGCTCTGCAGCTGATATGGCGGTCCAGGAAGAACAAGTATGACTGATGGAGCCCATGAGGCATGAGTCTATTCCCTAGCTTTGCTGTTTGTCAGTGAGTTAATCTTGGACAAGCTGCTTAACCTGTGTCTCCATTTCTTAACTATAAAATGACAAGTGTGTGTGTGTGTGTGTGAATGTGCATGTGTGTGTGTGTGTGTGTGCATCTGACAGTCTTAGAGCTTGAATTCAGGGACTAGGCACTGCTCCTGAGCTTTTTTGCAGCTCAAGGTTGGTGCTGTACATAAAGCTCTTTATTTTTGGTGGTTAATTGGAGATAAGAGGCTCTCAGATTTGTCTGCCCAAGCGGGCTTCAAACCATGATCCTCAGATCTCAGCTAGAATTGTAAGTATAAGCCACTGGCCCACAGTTTGGCAATTTTTATAAAAGACAACTGCTTTGATCGTAGGCTTTTTGTGAGAACAGAAGGAGATAGGCCATTTGTGGAGGCCACTGTGTGACAGGCAGTTCAGGAAGTAAAATGGGATCCTATTTATGATCAAAGAGATTGCATCTGGTGATCATATCTCACATGGCTTCTTGAAAGGGTAAGGGATTGGGAAGAAGATGGCTAAAACATTCTTCACCAGATGGAGGTGGCCAGGAATGAACAAAAGGAACCACAGAAAC
>NW_012267570.1:91038-91340 GCF_000151885.1 Dipodomys ordii | reverse complement strand
ATGGCTAAAACATTCTTCACCAGATGGAGGTGGCCAGGAATGAACAAAAGGAACCACAGAAACAGGAGAAAAGGAAGAAGAGGTAACCATAGTCGAGCACCAGTGGCACATGTCTGTAATGCTACATGGGAAGCTGAGATCTGAGGAGAGGTCTGAGATCTGAGATCTCATCATTCAAGCTCAACCTGGGCAGGAAAATGTATGAGACTCTTTTTGTCAATTAAGCACCAAACACACACACACACACACAACAGAGGTAGAGCTGTGGCTCAAGTGATAGACAGCACTCTGAGACAACACTC
>NW_012267570.1:83884-90437 GCF_000151885.1 Dipodomys ordii | reverse complement strand
CTCTTCAGCTCAAGGCTAGCACTCTACCACTTGAGCCACAGTGCCACTTCCGGCTTTTTCTTTTTGCTTATGTGGTGCTGAGGAATAGAACCCAGGGACTCAGGCATGCAAGGCAAGCACTCTACCACTGAGTCACCTACCCAGCCCCTCACATTTCTATGACCTTTTTAATTACAAAGAAATCAATAGGAGAAAAATAAAGCCAAAACAAAGCATTACAAAACTGTAAATCCTTTCCATCTCTTTTCCACTTGGAAGAGAAACTGGTGGTGTTCAGGAGAAAGGAATTGAGGTTCTCAAGAAACTACAAGAAGGAAAGAGGGCTGACAAGAGAAAGAAAACCATCCTCAAACATGAATGCAGGGCTTGGAATGCAGGGCTTAGTGGTAGAGTGCTTGCCTAGCATGCATGAAGCCCTGGGTTAGATTCCTCAGGACCATATACACAGAAAAAGCTGGATATGAGGCTGTGGCTCAAGTGGTAGAGTGCTAGCCTTGAGCAAAAGGATCTCAGGGACAGTGCCCAGGTCCTGAGTTCAACCCCCAGGTCTGACAAAAAAGAAAAAAGAATCCAGCCAGCTATCAGTGATACACACCTGTAATCCTAGCTACTCAGGAGGCTGAGATCTGAGAATCACTGTGCAAAGTTTGATTCCTTTTGCCCAGAGACACCTGCACCAATTTATCTCAAGGAAAAGCAACAAAGACCTTTCAGTGATGCTGTAGGTGTCTAAGTTTGAAGCCTCCCCTCCCCTACTTCTGAGGGACATGAAGGAGACACAAAGCTACTGTGCAGATGGCATTATTTCTGAAGAATATCCGGCTATTGTGGGAAGGAGAGGCACAGGGGGTCAGGGATGGAGATGCTCTACAAATCGCGTTCTGTTGGAGATCAAAGAAGGATCGCTTCAGAGCAACTTCACATGTGGAGAATCCAAAAAGGAACTTATGTCAAGAAGGAGGAAACCCAGACTTTCCCTTTGTGGCCATCAAAGAGATGCCAGGGTCTCTGCTGTGTGTTTTCCCATTTTATCACATACTGCTTGGGTCTTACAATAGCCCACATTATGTAATCCTCACCACTAAATGAGAATTCACCTCATGTGAAGGTAAACTCTACTTTGTACTGTGTGGGCTATGGCCCTAAGCAGGATATAAATCCATCCAAAACATGTTTACAATCTGGATCAGAAGCAAAAACAAAAACAAAAAAACATGGTGTGAATCTGGATGCTGGTGGCTCGTGCCTATAATCCTAGCTTTTCAGAAGGCTGAGATCTAAGTACCTCGGTTTGAAGCCAGCCTAGGCAGGAAAGTCTGTGAGAGCCTGATTTCCAATCAACCAGCAAAGAATTGGGAACAGGGGCTGGGAAGGTGGCTTAGTGGTAGAGTGCTTGCCTAGCATGGCTAAAGGCCTTGGTTCAATTCCTCAGTGCCACATACACAGAAAAACCAGAAGTAGCACTGTGGCTCAAGTGGTAGAACGCTAGCCTTGAGCAAAAGAAGCTTAGGAACAGTGCCCAGGCCCTGAGATCAAGTCCCACGACTGGCAAAAAAGGGTTGGAAATGGAGCTGTGCTCGATATGGTAAAGTACAGTCTTAAGCAATAAAAGACAAATGAGAGCTCCAGGCCCTGAGTCCAAGCCCTAGTACTAGCATAATTATAAATGTGTGTACACACATACACACACACACACACACACACACACACACACACACAAACAAACACACAAAGTTTAGAGGGAGGAAGAAATGAATTAGAAAAGGTTGAGAGAGGGTTGAGATGATATGAATTCCTGCTGCTCTTGTCACCCCAGTGAGTCAGGCAAAAGTTCTATTTCCTTTCCAGCTATGCTGACTAACTCCTCTAGAGGTAGAGATAGGAGAACCATAGTCGAAGGCTAGCCAAGACAAAATTTAGTGAGAACCTACCTAAAAAGGAGGAGGAGGAGGAGAATTACGAGGAGGAGAAGGAGGACGAGCAGGAGGAGGAGGAGGAGGAGGACAAGGAGGAGGAGGAGGAAGAGGAGGGGAGGAGGAAGAGGAGAAGAGGAAGAGGAGGAGAAGGAGGAGGAGGAAGAGAAAAGGTGGAAGAGGAGGAAGAGGAGGAGGAAGAGGAGGAGGAGGAGGAAGAAGAAGAGGAGGAGGAAGAGAAGGAAAAGACACTGGTGACTCACATCTGCACTCCTAGCTATTCAGGAGGCTGAGATCTGAAGATCAAATTCTCAGCCAGCCCAAACAGAAAATCCTCTGGGTCTTATATCCAACCACCCAGCAAAAAGCAAGAAGTAGAGTTGTGGCTCAAGGGGTAGAATGCCAACCTTGAGCCTCAAAGCCCTGAATTCAAACTTTAATACAAATACTTAAAAAACAATCCAGACATGATAATGCATGACTATAATCCCAGCTACTCTGGAGGCAAAGGTAGAATGCCTGTGGTCCAAGGTCAGTAGGAGTAAAAACATGAGACCCCTATCTGAGGGAAACAAAGAAAGAAAAAAAACCCTAAAAGTAAACAGGACTGAGGGTATAGCTAACATAGTAGAGTACTTGCCTGGTAAATGTGAGACTTTAAATTCAATCCCAAGGGCCACAAAATAATCAAGTTCTGTTTCTGGTTTCTTAGGTATCTCTGGGAAGGTATGTGGAAAAGAGATTTCCCGAATAGAAAAGAGAACCCTCTGGACACTAGCCTGTAATCCTAGCTACTCAGGAGGCTGAGATCTGAGGAACACAGATCAAAGCCAGCCAATGCAGGAACATCTGTGAGACTCATCTCCAATTAACCACCAGAAAACCAGAAGTGTGCTGTGACTCAAGTGGTAGGGCACTGAAGAGCTCAAGATCAGTACCCATGCCCAGAGCTCAAGTCCCATGACTGACAAAAAAAGAAAGAAAAGGGAACCGTATTAGATTTTCCATGCCCCACTGTGACCCCTGAGGAACTTAGATTAACAACACAAGCTTGAAGTCATCCACAAACCCTCACACAAGTTAGCTGACAGTATCTTGCCAGTTCCCAGGAGTGGGAAAATTTGACGGCTTCTGCCAAACAGAGAATTAGGGCCTTCGTAGGTGACCTTCATGTCTCTATGTGGGTTGGAGCTCCTTATTCACAAACTGGTCACCTGGATGAAGGGTTGCCTAGCAACTTCTCAATTATCCTTTGGTTGTTTTTCTTCATTTTGCTACTATTATGCAAGACTGGCACAGTGGATCTGGATTGGCAAAGGGGTTTTGTGACATGGAAGTCTGCTCTTCATGATCGTATTTAAGATACTCATTCTGGTCATAGATTTACCAAAAAAAGGCACTTTTTATTCCCACATCTATTTACTTCTCTGGAGCAGAAATCTTTACATGTGGAAAAAAGAAAAAACGAAAGTGTTAGAAGGCAGGACTGTGGGTTCTTGAAACAGTTTTTGATTCAACTTCTTGTGGTTCTAATGATTTTTCCACCGATTATTTGTTGTTGTTGTTGATGATGATGTAGGGTATGAACTCTGGTCCTGGGCGCTGTCCCTCAGCTCTTCAGCTCAAAGCGAGCACTCTACCAGTTGAGCCATAGTGCCACTTCCAGTTTTGGTTTATTGGAGATAAGAGTCTCATGCACTTTCCTGCCCAGGCTGGCTTTGAACCAGGATCCTCAGATCTCAAGCCTCCTGAGTAGCTAGGATTAAAGATGTGAGTTACCAGCACCCAGCCAGAGTGTTTATTTTTTAGCCTGATTATACCCTCACTCCTAATTCCAGCTTAATTTTTTGAATATATTTTCTAGCTTCCCTATCACCTTACCCTGCCTATATTATCCCAAATATGGATTCTTTTTTTGATTGTAATAGATGGCAGAAAATGACAACCATTTAGTAGAAATCATATCTTGAATTTGTGGGTAAGGGGTTTGGAGGGTAAGTTCATGCACACGCTTGCCAGTCCTGGGGCTTGAACTCAGGACCTGAGCACTGTCCCTTGATCAAGGCTAACACTCTACCACTTGAGTCATAGCTTCACTTCTGGCTTTTTGGTGGTTCATTGGAGATAAAACTTTCATGGGCTTTCCTGCCTGGGTTGGCTTTGAACCATAATCCTCATATCTCAACCTCCTGAGCAGCTAGGTTGACAGGCGTGAGCCACCAGTACTTGGCTCATATCTTGAATTTTCAATGTGAATCTTTTCTCAGGCTGATGAATGGGATTTTCTCCTGCAAAGCTGAACAGAGATGGTACCTACAGTTTCAGATCAGCCCAGAAATTCTGAGAGTTAATAACTAACCAGTCTAGCACATTGTTGCTAGGCAAAGATAGCCAGGGTGAATTAAACACATTTTCCAACACACAATATTTTTTGCTTATAATCATCTTTTCACATACAACTCCATCACACATTAGGGAGCACCTGAGAAAACTCAAACAAGGCTGGGGAAAAGAAAAAAAAAGACAATTACAATTCGGGCACTGATGGCTCACAACAGTAATCCTAGATACTCAGGAGACTAAGATTTGAGGATCATGGTTCAAAGCCAGCCTAGGCTGGAATGTCCCTAAGACTTTTATCTCCAATGAATCACCAAAAAGCCAGAAGTGGAACTGTGGCACAAGTGGTAGAATACTAGCCTTGAGTAGAAAAATTCAGAAACAGTGCCCAGGTCCTGAGTTCAAGCCTCAGGACCAGAACATGCACCCGTGCGTGCACACACACGTGTACACACACACACACACACACACACACACACACATACAGACACACACACATACACAATGGCTCACCATTTTCTTCCCAAGATACCTGGCTCCAGAAAGCACCACAGCATCACTGTTTGCAGTGCCCATGAGACAATCTATAAAAGACAAGCGATGTGTTTTGATCAAATGTTTGCTCTAGTATGTAAAGCATGGTTACCTTGTCAATGAAGGCCACCCGTATGAAGCACTAAGCACTGTCCTGTATGAAGTTTGTCATGTATGTCAATTCACTTCATCCTAGCAGTAATTAGCTTGAAAGGAATGCTATGATACTCTCATTTAAGAGCAGAAAGTTGAGAATGAAGGAATACAGTAGCTCACTCATAAACAGTCCTTAAGATGGCGGCAAGCCTGTAGCCTGGGTAACCTAGTTCTGAAATCAAGTTCCAAAAAGAATGACCTCATCATAATGACCTCACATTTCTCGTTGACCAAGAACTCAGGGATGGGTAACGATATGTGCCAGGGGCAGGCAGCCAATGTGATGATCTTGGTGATGGGCTGGACCTAATTTGTTGTGAAATAACCGAAAAACAACTTGGAACACATAGGAGTGAATTCAGCAGGAGCATCTGCTCCATGTCTCAGCAGGAAACAAAATGCCCCATGGAAAGCCCAGTACTAGTAGCTCATGCCTGTCATCCTAGCTATTCAGGCAGCTGAGGTTTGAAGATCAAGATTTGAAGCCAGCCTGGGCAGAAAAGTCTGTGAGACTCTGATCTCCAATTGACCAAAAAGCAGGAAGTAGAGCTGTGGCTCAAGGGGTAGAACACAAGTCTTGAGTGGACTCAAAACAAGCAAAGAGACCCAAGTCTAAGTACTTGCACACACACACACACACACACACAAATTTAGTTCACTTGTGTGAACCAACTGGAAGAAAGAAGTGATAGGTAGGAGGTTAAAGAATAAACAAGGGCCACTGAGCCACATGGAGATTGGCAGCAAAAGAGAGCTGTGGATTCCCCGAGGCCAAAGGAGATGAAAGCTCAGAAGAAGTGTTATCAGAGTCCACAGAGAGTCACATTTGTGCACAAGGGACCGTCCATCAGGGACCACACAGATGGAAGCCACGATGATCACAAATGTCACACTGAATCAAGAAAGCACTAGAGAAGGGTCTAGGCCTCCTTCCTGCCTCCCACTGACCCAGCCCAGCAAAACACATCCAAGTGTAATAGTTCACTGGCCCCTTTCCATGTGAGACCAACCAGCAAAACTCATCCAGGTGAAGTGTCCTAGAAGCACCAATCTCCCAGGAGAGAAAATGGGTCAGAAGAGCTTCAAAATAGTTGGAGAGAGCTGAAAACTCAATCACATGGAACAGCTTTGGCCGAGGAATGGTAACCAGTGGGAATAAAAACTTCACCGTACAATGTGAATGGTTGGACACCCGCCGAGAAAGGAGAGGTTCCCCACTGCCCCACTGAGCAGCATCAAGCAGAGTTCTCGTCATTTGAATGAAGGTCAAGCACATCTCTAACAAATCTGTAGAAGAGTGTGCTGTAGCATACTGCTTTATTTTGTTGTTGTCTTCTCTGGAGGCTGGCACTGGGACTTCAACTCAGGGTTTGGGAGTTGTCCCTGAATCTTTTTTGCTTTTTTGTTTTGTTTTGTTTTGCTCAGGGCTACCACTTTCCCACTTGGGCCACAGCTCCATTTCTAGCTTTTTGGGGAGATTAATTGGAGATAAAAATCTCATGATGAGGCTGGGAAAGTGGCTCAGTGGTAGAGCGCTTGTCTTGCATGCCTGAGGCCCTGGGTTCAATTCCTCAGCACCACATAACCAAAAAGAAAAGAGCCGGAAGTGG
>NW_012267570.1:78883-82647 GCF_000151885.1 Dipodomys ordii | reverse complement strand
TTTTGCAGGGTTAATTAAAGTTAACGGTGTCATGGACCTTCTTTTGCAGGTTGGCTTTGAACTTCGATCCTCAGATCACAGTCTTCTGATTAGCCAGGATTACAGGTGTGAGCCACCAGCACCAGGCTATGCTGAGTTTCTCAGCCCAGTACTGAGCTTTTATAAGAAAATCTTCCCTATAGCTATGGGTCCAGATGACCTTTATAATATCTCCTAGTTTTGTAACTGTGCAATGTTTGCACAGGCCCAGTTGGTCAAATCTCACCAGAGATTGCTGAGCTAAATGTTGCCCAGAGCACCAGCCTCAGGTCTCTGCCAGTGTCACAGAGCTGAGCTCTTTTCTCACCTCTCCCTGACATTGCAAGCAATGTTACTTCCTGGCTACATTCAGCCTGACAGCTAGTATCTCATCACAATGCCAAACTTTGACCTCTCTGGAGGACACTGTCTCCTCCCAAGCCCGCAGATGGTATATTCAGAGGGCTGAGGATTCCTTCCTATGACATGTGAAATGAGAAATCTATCCCAGATGGAAACTTCCTGCTTTGAAAACTCGCCTTATTGGTGTTATTTAATTGGATGAGCAGTTGGCCCTATCTCTGCTGTTGAATGATTCTAGTAGTTCCAGGCCAAGGCGCAGTGTTTTGTCAGTCAATCTGCATCAGAGGTTGGCCCAGTAAATTCCTTAGCTTCTTTGAAGCTCTGTCTCCTCTTCTACCAAGTGTGAGATGTTAATGCCTACAACTCAAAAGAATCCATTGAGAGAAGGGGCTGAAATCATCCTAAATCCTACTAAATAATGGCTGTTATGATCAATAAAGCTAATGATACACATTCTTTCTGGGAGAGGGGGTGAAATGTCAGACAGACAGGAAAATATCAATCTGCCTTTATTTCCCCTTTTGGTTGGAAGAATGGAGCAAGCCTTGCTGTAGTTAGAACCCTCAGGAGAATCTGGATCATGCTAAGCAGATGATCTGCTCAGGGATGCAGGCAGCAAACTCTACTGAGCCATCTGGGTGAGTGGAGATGAAGTTCCCCTGCTCCCCCCCCCCAAAAAAAATCACCTTTCTGGCCTTTCAAATGGTGGGAAGTTGGAGACATAGAAATGGAGGGACAAAGGGTGAACCAATGCTGTAACAGTACTCAATGGACACTTTTAAATGAACTATCCAACTTACTGGTGGAGATGGGAGGGGAGGGAACACTGCAAGAGAGCATGGGAAGGGGTGACCACTGGCCAAGGAGAACTGTCCTCATGACATGACTTATGGAACTGTAACCCCTCTGTACATCATCTTTATAATAACAAGGAATTTTTTTCTTTTTTTTTGTCAGTCATGGGACTTGAACTCTGGGCCTGGGCGCTGTCCCTCAACTCTTCAGCTCAAGTCTAGCGCTCTACCACTTGAACTACAGCGCCACTTCTGGTTTTCTGGTGGTTTATTGGAGATAGGAGTCTCACAGACTTTCCTGCCTGGGCTTTCTTTGAACCAAGATCCTCATATCTCAGCCCCCTGAGTAGCTAGGATTACAGGCGTGAGCCACCAGCCCCCGGTTACAATGACATTTTTTAATGGTAGCAATTTTCAACTCCAGTTATCTGTTCCTCCAGATGCAGAATGAAACCATCTATTCTTTAAATGATGACAACTAATTTGTGTGTGGTAGTGGGCACTGAAACTTGAACTCAGGGTTTCATGCTCTGATTTAGCTCTACCAACTTGAGGCACACCTCTTCCTCTGGCTTTTTTGCTGGTTAATTGGAGATAAGAGCCTCTCCAATTGGTCTGCTCAGGCTGGCTTTGAACCTTGATCCTCAGATCTCAGCCTCTTGAGTAGCTGGGATGACATGTGTGAGCCAGAGGCACCAGACCTGACAAACTAATTTGAAAGTCTAAAATCTTCTGTGGGTCAAGCAAAACCATCTCTGGGTACCAATCTGGGGGATCTATAGCACAATATAATATCATCATAATATTGTCTCTTTTAAACACACACACACACACACACACACAAGCGAAGGCAGAGAGATCCATGTACCCAAACTTCCACAACCAGTTGGTATTTCTGTGGATGAAATAATCATGGAATTTTCTCCTTGATCTCTTTGCTACTCTACATTTGGCAATGGTCAAGGCTCCTAGTCTAGTTGCCTATGTTCTGCATTTGTGTATTTTCTGTCCCACTGAACTCTTCAAGAATCATTTCCAATGCAGTCTTCTGCCCAGTGTTTACTGGCAGTAATCATAGTTCAAAGTGAGACATGCAGCTCAATTCTAACATGTTGAGGTAGCAACAGGCATGGGGTCACCAAACAACTCCAGCCCCCAGGCGGAACAGAGACCCAGTCTGAGCAACAACCTTTTGCTGATGACCTCCTTCTAAACAGCAACAGCATATGATCATGCTTCTATGCTTATGAAAAAAGTACAGTTTGGGACTAAAATACACTTTCAGGTAGGTAAAAGAATACACTGTATAGAGCACTGTTAGAGGCAGGGCCTAGACCAGAGACTTCCCATGAGTTATCTTTGCAATCACCCAGTGTTAAATATTATCTTTGTTCCCATTAGGTAGACCAGAAAACTGAAGAACAGGCATAGAGACAGAAGGAATAAGTCAGCCTGACGCAAAAACCAATGTGGTTCCCCATACCACGTGTCTGCCATCTTTGGAGCAGCGAAAGAGACGTGTGGTCACACGATCACATGATCTTCTGGTCATGTAATCATGTGGTCTCCTTCCTGAAGATGTGGAGGAGAAATCAACAGAAAGCATCAGCTGACCTGTGCCAACTTTGTCTGTGAAACAAGATTAGGCAGGTGACCTATTCCAGGATTCAGGCAGCATGGATCCTGGAGCAAAATTCCATGGAAGGAATTTGGGGACTATGTTTCTCAGTGCTTGCCTCAGTCCTTGGTATTTCTTCATTTGACTCTCCTGGGAGTCTGGCCTCAAAGGTCATGCCCAAATACCCCCTATGGCAAGAAAGAAGGGCCAGCATTGGACTTGTGCTTATGATATTACAGGATTATGAAAGAATGAATGCATTAGGGAATGAATGAAATGATATAAACACTTGGTAAATTGGTTCCAACTCTCCAGTGACATTTGATATACATAAGCAAAGGTTTCAAAGAGAAGCTTTTCCATTTTAAGCTTAAAATATAATCAGCAGAGCCAGGTACCTGTGGCTCACTCCTGTCATCCTAACTACTCAGGAGGCTGAGATCTGAGGATCGCAGTTCAAAGCCAGCTTGGGTAGGAAAGCATGTGAGACCCTTCTTTTTAATTAACTACCAAAATAAACCACCAGGGCTGGGAAGGTGGCTCAGTGGTAGAGTGCTTGCCTTGAATGCCTGAGGCCCTGGGTTCAATTCCTAAGCACAACATAAGCAAAAAATAGCCAGAAAGTGGTGCTGTGGCTCAAGTGGTAGAGCGCTAGCTTTGAGCTGAAGAGCTGAGGGACATCACCCAGGCCCAGAGTTCAGGCCCCACGACCGGACCCTCCAAAAAAAATTAAACAAAAGAAACCACCAGAAGTGGAGATGTGACTCAAGTGGTAGAGTTCAGGCTTGAGCAAAAAATAATTCAGGGACAGTGTCCAGGACTGGTACAAAAAGAAAAAGCAAGAAACAAACAAAAAAAACAACCAATAATAAGCAGAAAACCCACAAGGGTGAAAACAAAGATGGGGTGAATAAATCTTTTCTTTCTTTTTTTTTAGGGTTTTTTTTTATTTTATTTTATTTGTGAACATA
>NW_012267570.1:71584-78260 GCF_000151885.1 Dipodomys ordii | reverse complement strand
TGAATAAATCTTTTCAATGCTAACAAAGCAATTGTTCCCTGAGAAGGATAAATGAGTACATAAACCTATTGGGAGCTTCTATTCTGGATGCTTGGGTCTCTGCAGAAAACAGAAATTTTAGAAGAAGAAAAAGCAAAGAAAGATGGAAAATGAAGTAGGAGGCAGGCTTCACTCTGAAGCTTCACTCTTCCTCTTCCTCCCTGTCACTCTAATGCCTTCCGACAAAGTCCATTCATCCCCAGGAACTAGGTTTGTTCAGATAAAGGATTTGCAGAGAAAGAACTCTCCCCTGAAGAAGAAAAGTTCTTCTCACTTTCCGCTCTGCCAGTGTCCCAGATGTGATCTGCTTGACAAACAAAAGTACACTGAATTTTTAAAAAGGGCAGTGGCAGCCCAAACAGCTATCTGTTCAACCCCAGAGAATTTTTCTCCGCCAGGGCTGGTTTGATAAATCAATGATTGGCTCAGCAATTGGCCAGGTGACCCAGTTCTGTCCAATGAGGGAATGCATGTCAAGGGTGTAAGGGAGGAGGGGAGAAGTTTCCCATCTCTGTGAAACAGCAGCAGACAATGTCTCCTAGAGCAAGGCCACCCATCTTATTCCCAAAGATGGAATTAATATGTTGAATAGATATGTCAAAATAAACCATGATGCATCCCCACCCAGCTACTCTCTGCATGTTACCTTGACACATCCCTCCTTCTGTACCTACACATGGTATATACCTGATGTGGTATATGTTGTTTATTTAAATTCATTTGTGCCAGGGGGCTCTGTTCATGGTAGCCAGAAGCCTCCAAAGTGATGAAACAACTCCTTTCCCCTCCTGACCACATGGATTCACTCACTGGCTCTAAAAGTGTGGGCAGCAGGGCTATCACCAAAAACTGTGAACAACAGAAGTGGGACCAAAAAAAAGGAGGAAAGAGATAAAGCAGCATTGGGGGGAGGGGTGCAGCTATGCTCTGAGCCTCCCTCTCAAATTGAGAAAAAGGTGAGTCTTTCCAATTCTGTATTCCAAGACAAGTTCCACGTAAGCTTCTAGCAGGGGACGAATCTTCAGCACAATGGACAGAGCTCTCTGAAGGAATGACTGAAGAGCTTCCAGCAGCTCTGCTGTACCCACTGAATAGCCCGGAGTCTGTGAATCACTGTCTCCACATGATTTCTTCTCTTACTCAGAGATGCAAAGGTTGAGGCAAGAATGGTCACGATTTTGCTTGAAATGTGTCCCCAAAGTGTCTGGTAGATACATTTTGTTTTTTCTACCTTAGGCCTGAGTAAATGAGCTGTGATTCGAGACCAGAGGTAGTAGCCGCATCAGACTCTTGGTGTGAGCTAGTGATAATCCTTGCATTGCTAAAGCAGTGTTCAAAAGAAGAGGAAGGAAGAAGAGTGGGTACATAGATCCTAGGATCCACAAAGTCTAAGATGTTTCTTGTCTGTGCTTTTTGGTGGATTAACTTTGTTGGTCCTGAGTAATAGCCTAAAGTTCATCTGTTATACGCAGCCATCAAAGATAAATAAAGCCAGGTGCCAGTGCCTCACACCTGTAATCCTAGCTACTCAGGAAGCTGAGATCTGAGGTCACAGTTCAGAGCCAGCCTAGGCAGGAAAGTCCATGAGATTCTTATATTCCATAAACCACCAGAAAACCAGAAGTGGCACTGTGGCTCAAGTGGTAGAGCACTTGCCTTGAGCTGAAATGCTGAGGGACAGTGTTCAGGCCCAGAGTTCAAGCCCCACAACCGGCCAAAAAAAGAGATAAATAAAAGAATCCTGTGTGCTGAAATGAAAGCAAAAATGTTAAGTAAAAATGGAGGAGGTCTGCACACACCATGAGTGGCCTAATTACTGTTGTGTTAAAATACTGGGGGAGAAAGAATTTATTAGATTCATGCAAATAAAATGTTGAGGTAAGCACTCAGGAATCTTAACAACGATCATCTCTGAGGTAAATGAGACGCCATGACATAGAGATGCAGAGAAAGCCTTGTCTTTTGTGCCAGTACTAGGATTTGAACTCAGGACCTTGCACTTGCTCTTGGCTTTTTGGTTTTCTTTGCTCAAAGTTGGCACTCTACCACTTGAGCCACAGGGCCACTTCATATTATGTAAACAATGCCTACTCTGTCTGTGGTGGAGGCTGTGTGACTCTGATAAACTCACACACCTTATCTGGGCCTCATGTATTTACTTCTAAGGTAAAATGATTGCCTGGATCAGGTGTCATAAATGATTGGGCCATCAAGTATTAAAATGGCTAGACAGGTCAAGAGGTCTGGAACTAGAGAGCTCTGGGCAAGTGCAAAGCAAGGTGTATACTCATTCATATGTACACACACACATGCACACACATGCATGCATGCGCGCGTGCGCGCAGACACACACACACACACACACACACACACACACACACCAATTTCTCATAGTATACTACTGAAGACGTATAAGGATCAATATTGGCTGGAAATGTGACTTAATGGTAGAGTGCTTGCCTATCATGCATGAAGTCCTGGGTTCAATTCCTCAGTACCACATAAATAGAAAAAGCCGGAAGTGGTGCTATGGCTCAAGTGGTAGCATGCTAGCCTTGATCAAAAGAAGCTCAGGGAGAGTGTCCTAAGTTCAAGCCCCAGGACTGACAAAAAAAGACCAATGTTATCAAAAAATCTGGTGTCCCAGAGGAGCCAGAAACACATATGAATTGCATGTGAAAATATCTCATTTTAAAGTCAGGCACCAGTGGCTCACGCCTGTAATCCTAGCTAATCAGGAGGCTGAGATCTGAGGATCATGATTCAAAGCCATCCTGAAAATTCATGAGACTCTCATCTCTAATTAACCAAAAGGCTGGAAGTGGACTTGAGGCTCAAGTGATAGAGCAGCAGCCCTGAGCACAAAAACTCAGATACAGCACCCAAGCTCCAAGCTTAAGTTCCAGGAACAATTTGCTGGTACTAAACCAAACCCATCTAACAAGTCATCTACCTACAGGCTGCCTATAGCTACCTCTCCCTAAAAAGTCATTGTAAGCTGGGCACTGGTGGCTTAGGCCTGTAATCCAAGCTACTCAGGAAATTGAGATCTGAGGCTCAAGGTTCAAAGCTAGCCTAGGCAAAAAAATCTATGAGACTCTTATCTCCAATTTACACCAAAATGATGGGAGTGGAGCTATGGCTCATGTAGTAGAGTGTTAGCCTAAAGATCAACATCCAGGCCCTGAGTTCAAGCCCCACTTATAGCACAAAAAAAGTGATTGTGGATACTGGAAGTCCAAAGCATTGAAGCCCTGATGGAGATACAGAACTCCATCTTCCAGAAAGTTCTACTGAGCTTCCACTAGCCCCCTCCACCAAAAGCTCACATTTCCTTTTCCCACTGTTGTCTCCTCCTCCCCCAGCCAAATGAGATCTGGCAGAAGACCCTCGGGATAAAAATTCTGAGCAAAGCCAAGCATGGGTGGCTCACACCTTTAATCTGAGATGAGATCTGATGATCGTAGTTCAAAGCCCAGGTTAAAAAAAAGCCTATGGAGCTGGGAAGGTGGCTCAGTGGTAGAGCGCTTGCCTTGCATGCCTGAGGCCCTGGGTTCGATTCCTCAGCACCACATAAGCAAAAGGAAAAAAGCTGGAAGTGGTGCTGTAGCTCAAGTGGTAGAGCGTTAGCCTTGAGCTGAAGAGCTGAGGGACAGTGCCCAGGCCCAGAGTTCAAGCCCTACGACCGGACCCCCCCCCAAAAAAGCCTGTCATATGACCATATAAGATGATGCTAAGTGAAATGAACTCCCTACCACCCCAAGATAGGGAAACAAGAGGTTTCATCTTTCTTGCTGTTATTTTAATGTATGTATAATGTACTATGTGATTTTTTTTTGTTTCTTTTGTCTGTTCTTTCCCCATGGTATAACCCCTGGTTCACTGATTGTAGTGCCCTGCATCTTGTATATACAATTTTCTAATTTGGGGAAGGGAAGGGAAATAACAAAATGCTAAAATAAAGACACAGGTTGACACATTGTAACAATGAGATGTACAAGAAAATTTGTTAAAATGAAGTTTACAACTTCTGGTGGAGGGTGGGGAGGGAGGAGTGGGGAGGTAGGGGGGAGGGATGGTATGGGAAAAACAGAGGAGGAGGTAACAATGCTTCCATGGGAAATGTACTCATTACCTTACTCATGTAACTGTAACCCTCTGTTCAGTATCTTTACAAAAAATATATTAAAAAAATAAAGGTTTCATAATATATATTTAAATATATATCTGTATATATACATATACATGTATATATACATATACATGTATATATACATATACATGTATATATACAGATATAAATACATGTGTGTATGTATATATATATATATATATATATGTATGTATATATATATCTGAAAGCAGAGCTTTGGCTCAAATGGTAAGGCACCAGCTGCCTGGAGCACAGGAAATTGTAAAGGACAGAACCTAGGCCCTGAGTTCAAGCCCCAATACTGGGGCACCCACAAAAGGAGGAAGAGGGATGGCAGCGGGAGCCTGTGTGTGCCCTCAGGGAGCAGAAGGGACAGAAGCTTTCCTTGCCAGCAGACAATTCCTTGATGTGGACAGGTAGCTCTCTTTCCCCATCCCCCCTGTCCAGGCGATGGGTACCTCCTTCCAGTCCCCATAACAACATCTTGCCATTTTTTCCCCAAGTGATTTTCCCCACCCCAACCTTCCATTTAAAAGCCACACACCCCTCCTCCAGGCGATCCTCACAACCAGGCTCAATGTTCATTTTTTTACGGGGGGGAAGTCCTGTCGTGGGACCTGAACTCTGGGCCTGGGCGCTGTCCCTCAGCTCTTCAGCTCAAGGCTAGCGCTCTAACACTTGAGCCACAGTGCTACTTCCGGCTTTTTTCTTTTTGCTTATGTGATGCTGAGGAATCGAACCCAGGGCCTCAGGCATTCAAGGCAAGCACTCTATCACTGAGCCACCTTCCCAGCCCTCAATGTTCATTTTTGCCATGGCTGGGAGACACAGTGTGTTCCCTGGTGACAATACCAAGGTGAATGGAATACTGAAAATGCTGATGGTGGGCATGTCTGTGTGCCCATGCATTCTAGGAACAGCTACCATTGGTGGGGGGGCGGGATTGTCAGCCTTTGCATCCCAGTTATAAAGAAACACGCCATACAGGGAACAGGAAGGAGAAAATGGCCTCGTTCTGTAACCAGCCAGAGCCCCCTCAGTCCATGCAGGAATCAGCTACACCCTACACTGAAGGCTGCCCACCTGCTAGCACCAGACTCCTTGCCGCCTGTGTGCCATAGCTTGAAGTCTAAGCATCAGTCAACTCAAACCATCTCCCGGAACTCTCTGCACCCCTCCCTCTCACCCAGAATCCCCATCCCCAGAAGGAGGGCACGTTTCCATATTTAATTAGAAGACTTTGGATGTTCTACAGTGTCTATTTGTGTCTAGAACTCTTGACAGAACCGCTGGCAATGCCTTCCAGTGAATCCGCATGGCCAGTCCTAGAAGGAATAAGAAATTTCACTGAGCACCTTCTATCAGTCAGACATGATGCTGAACTTTTTCCCTGCCTCAAATGCTTGAGATCTCTCAAACCAGCATGTTGTCAACCAGACACTGACACAGACAGGTGGAGAGCCCTGGCTTTCCTACCTCTGCTCCTCCACCTTACATTGGCTAGAAGTTAGGCCTGAGATAACACCAGTGAACTATTCGATGTGAGATGCTTGAGAAGATGACTGGCACCAAGGCTGCCTTTATGGCACCATCATAACGGGGAAATCTGGGAAAAGTAAATCATCAGCAGAGTTCCTCCCCTGAGACACCTGAAAAAAGGAAACAGGTGTTTAGAGAGATGCTTCCATTTGAGGAAAATAGGAAAAAAAATCATGATAAAATCATCTTAAAAATTTTTTTTTTGGTGTCAGTACTGAGGCTTGAACTCAGGACCTGGATGTTGTGTCTCAGCTTTTTCACTTTTATCACTAGCTCCACTAGCCACACAGCTCCACTTCTGGCTTTCTGGGTGATTCATTAGAGATTTTTAAGTCTCTCAGACTTTCTTGCCCTACACTGGCTTTGAACTACAATCCTCACATCTCAGACTCCTGAGTAGCTAGGATGACAGACAGGAGCCATGGGCTCCTGGAGAAGATGTCATTGGAAGAGGTTTTTCCCAAAGGGAATCAGGAGACAATTGTGAAGCAGGTCTTAGGCAGAACACCAGCCACTGCTGGGAAGGTAAATTCGGGCCACCTCTGTGTTCTCATCTAGAACAAGACTGGCTGACAAGATGACTCAAAATGCCTTCCAAGACTTTCTTTTCACTTACTTTTCTGGCCCTTGGACTAGGTATCTGCATTCTTGAGTTTCCTTCCAATTAGTAATATGGCCCCTGTCACACAGTCTCTCCACCCAACTCCAATAGAAGATTTCCCATGAACCAACTTCATTCACCTTGAAAGAAAACAACACCAGCTGCTCAATAGAGGCTCCATCCCCACGTTCCTGCTTTCTGCAGAAAACTGCTGTAGAGCTATGCAGATCTTAGTTTCCTGAATTGCAATTCTGAAGATCCCAAACAAACCCCTTTCTTCTTTTGCAAATAATAGTAACAACAACAACCCTATCCACATCTCTTACATAACAAAGTCAAACCCA
>NW_012267570.1:65170-71534 GCF_000151885.1 Dipodomys ordii | reverse complement strand
AAACCCAGGACCCAGGACTCCAAAGCATGGGTCAGGATCACTTTATAGGAAAAGATTCTCCCATCTGTGGGAAAACAAAATGGGAGACCAAGATGGAGGTCTCAGTAAACACATGAACGCATGTCATTCCCCAGACACAGAGTTCATTTCTTTGGGATATCCTTTCAGGGGGTCTGTTTGTGACTGAAAAGATCTGAGGTTCCTTATCATTTGTTCTTTTTTTTCTTTTAATGAATGCATCATGGTAGTTCCTATTTAAGCTCCCTATAAGGTCTTATTCAGAAGGTTTAACCCCTGGTGGTAAAAGGCCTCTGGGGTCTGAAGAAACGTGGGTGTTGATCCACTAGTGTCCAGCAGAGGGCACCCACATTCACACACTCAGCAGCACCAAAGGGAATGAAGTGGGTGATCACAGCTTTCAGACAGACAGCCCCTTCCTTACCAGGTCATGGTCAGACTTCAGTGGGGACTGGAAAGCACCAAGGAATAGAAAGAGCTTTTGAGAAGCAATGCTCGTTTGCACATGCCTGTGGGTTTCCAAATGAAGCCACCATCGCCCCTACTGCCCTCTCCAGATGGGTACTGCAAAGCCAAGACCTCTCCTGCCTGCATGGCACCATGGCTGCCCCATTTCTGGCAACTCTAGGGGGATCCCTGACACTGGTGGACAGAGATTTCTCTGTATCCAATCACAGGCCTCCTGGGAATTAGCCTCAGAGACCATTACCACCTTGTGGGTGCTGAAGTATGTTTTCATTAGACTCAACATGTTATTTAGTTAATTAAATGCTCTCCTTTTGATGACATTAATTAGACCTACTGCTAACTTCTCAGAAACCAAAATCAAAACAAAAAGGGAAAACTTTGGAGCCAAAGAGAAGTCATTCTCTCTCTTTCTCTTTGTCTCTGTCTCTTTCTGTCTCTCTGTCTCTGTCTCTGTCTTTCTATCTATGCCTGTCTGTCTGTCTGTCTCTCTCTCTCTCTCTGTCTCTCTCTCTCTCTCTCTCTCATTCTCTCTCTTAGACAGAATTAGTTCAAATGGGGCCAGAGCCAGGTGCTAGTAGCTCACACCTGTAATCCTAGCTACTCAGGAGGCTTAGATCTGAAAATCACAGTTCAAAGCCAGCCCAGGCAGGAGAGTCTGTAAGACTTTTAAGTCTCAATGAATCACCAAAAATACTCCCTCAGAAGTGAGGCATATGGCTCAAGAGGTAGAGTACTGAGCTTTGAGTGAAAAAACTAAGGGACAGTGCCTAGGCCCTTAGTTCAAGCTCCAGGATTCATACACACAAACACACACAGTTCAAATAGAACTTGAAGCAAATTATACTTCATGAAGTCATTTTTCCTGTGAAGATGTGATAAGATGTTGTGACTGAGATGAATGTGGCATTCTGTGTAGCATTTTAGACGTTGCAATGGAATGGAATACAATCTCTCTCTCTGACAGAACTACAGATATCAGATCTAAGAGTCAAAATGTTTAAAACAAAAGGCCAAACCTGAAGCAAACCCAAGGCTAGACAGACTTGACACTAGGTTCCCATGAAGAACCAATTTTCAGACATATGTGGCCAAGTCTACAAGAGAAATTTTCTTGTGTGTATGTGCCAGTACTGGGACTTGAAATCATGACCTCCAACTCTCATTTGGCTGTTCTGTTCCAGGCTGTCATTCTACTTCTTGAGACACACCTCCACTGCTAGCTTTTGAGTGGTTTGTTGGAGATGAGTCTCATGGACTTTCCTGCCCAAGCTGGTTTGGAAACCATGATCCTCAGGTCTCAGATTCCTGAGTAGCTAGGATGACAGGTGTGAGCCCCAAGAAGATAAGGAAGTCTGGAAGATAATTCAAGAGCTCAAGTGGTAGAGCTCTCACCTTGAGCTGAAGAGCTCAGAGACAGCGCCCAGGCTCATAGTGGACAAAGTGGAAAAAGAAAAGAAAATCTCTCAATATTAACACAACTGAAGAAAACTCCTTTGATAGAAAAGACTTTTTCTCACATTAGTGCTAATAGCTCATGTCTCTAATCCTAGCCACTCAAGAGGCTGAGACCTGAGGATCAAGGTTGAAAAGCAGCCAGGGCAGCCAAATCCATGGAAAATTTCTCTCCAATTAACCAGAAAAAGGTCAAAATTGGAGGGGTCAGTTGAATGGCGGGTAAAGCACTAGTCTGGAGCAAAACAAGCTAAGCACTAGCATGAGGTCCAGAGTTCAAGCCTCGTTGCCAGCATAAGCATATTTCTGTGTCTGCACATTTAATAGATCTTTGGAGGAGAGAAGGGTGAAGGGCAAAGTCTGAGTTGCAAGTTGCCTGCTTCCTGCTTTAACAAAGCCTGATCCTTGGTTCTATGTGTGTGGATATCCTTGAGCTGCAGGATGAAGTGGACCACAATGGTGACCTATGTGTACGGACATGTGGTGCATGCCATAGGAACTGCATTGTTTCTGCCCTTCTATGTAATGCCTCTGCATTTCCAAAGATCAGAAACAAAGGGAAGATGACTAGGAGCAGAGAGAGACAGAGAGACAGAGAGGGGGGAGAGGGAGAGGGAGAGGGAGAAAGCAAAAGAGCGAGCACTGCAGAAACAATGCCTGAGATGCAGAACATTAAAAGACAAGTCATATAAACTGGCAAACCTGCACCACCACAGCCATAAAACACTCATGCCTGCCATCATCCACAGCCATGTGCCACGCCTGGCCGCATTACTCCAAATTCTGCACCAGGCTGTTCTAGAGCCCATGTTATAGTTTCCTGGAGAGTGTGAACCCATCCTTAGCCAGAACCTGATTGCCTTCCTCCTCCTCCTCCTCCTCCTCCCCTCTCTCCCCCCGCCACCCAGGGTGGGGCCCCTGCTGACATGGGAAGGAAAGAGGAAAGCAGCCTTGGTCTGTCACCTATATGGGTTTCCCAGACAGCAGGACAACAGCACTTGGAATTCCCTACCATCCATCTATCCTCTCTACCAACCCCCACCGCCCACCAGGGCCACATCCCTTCTCACATGGCCCATGAGCTGCTCCTCCCAGGTGCACTGCTATTTCTTCGGTCCTGACCCTCCTACAGCTCCTTTACCCAGCAGCTACCACAACCAAGCAGCACCCAGAAGACCTGGTTTTATTTAGCGCTTAGGGACTCTTGTGAGCACCTTGCTGAGGGCTACATCTGCACTGCCTTCAGTAAGGTATGACAGGTACTATGGCTCCAGTGCTGTAGCATTGACAATCAGGAAACCAAGACAGCTAGAAGGAGATCGAGGCATGTAAGCGAATGGTCAGACTCTGTGCCCTTTTGTGCAGGTTTGCATTTTAACCAGAATCACAATGATCTTCTTTGGGGAAAAATAAATAAATCAGTAAATAAATCTTATGGTGGAATTTTTAACTTATACTAGTGAACTGACAAGGATCTATTGACCAAAGGGCATTCTCTGGGCTCCATGAAAGCAATGCTAGAACCATCTGTGCCCCAGAAATTACCTACTTCATGCTGAATGGAGCCCCTGAACATCATCCTACAAAAGTAAATTGGCCAAGATCCACTTGCTCTTACAGAAACCGTTCTGGCTCCATTCATGGGGGTTGCAAGGTCAGCCATCCATTGTGGATCTAGAGGGGTCTAGAAGGTCTCTATTACAGGAATGTTATGAAGTGAGGAGTGGACATGAGGTGGTGGAATGGAGGTGTGTGGAACAGGTGACATGAAGGGGAGGCAGGCGCAGCAACTGGCTGGTTGTATGTGTCACACTAAGCGACTGGCCTCACTCAATGAAACCTCTTTGCTTTCTCTGAAAAGTTGGGATTCATAATGGTCTCCTCCCTCTGGAGGAGTCATGAGCATTGAACGAACTAGTGACTGCAGAGAGAAGAGTTCGGTGTCGCGTCTTCCTTGCTGGTCGAGGCGGTAGCGACACGTGGTGGCCCATACGGGGACTCAGCCATAACCCCAACGAGGACTCAGAACTCTCTGCAGTCAGGGTGGTGCACCAGTGAGTTCACAGGTAAAAGGGGAATCCTCGACAAGAGCTGGGGGTTTTTTGCTCTTCTCTGTAGATAAAGAGAGAGCGAGAACCCGGGGCTAGTCAATAGAGTAGCCAAAAGTAAAAGTAAAAGTTTGTTTGCCAGCTTTAAATGTTTAAAACATGGGCGCTTCTTCTTCGCACCCAATTTTTTTGGCTCTCAATGAGCTACTGCACTCAAAAAAGTTAAAAATAAAAAAGAGTACTTTAGAGAGATTTTTGAATGAATGTGACATTGTTGCCCCATGGTTCGCTGTCTCCGGAAGCCTCATGGTGGCCTCTTGGGAGAAACTAGGGAGGGACCTAGATTTTGCCTCTGAACAAGGAATGCTTAAGAGCGGAGTGAGACCAATATGGAAACTGATAAGAGGCTGTCTTGAGGACCAGCGCTGCAGTGAGGCGGTAGAGAATGGTCAGGCCGCCCTAGAAATGCTGCAGGAAGAAAGATCGGAAAGGGCAGGCAGCGAAAAGGAGGAGAGCAGGGGGGGGGTTATACCCCGATCTTGCCAAACTAGAGACCTCTGAGTCTACAGACTCAGAGGAACTACAATCACTCATAGAACAAATAGAAAAAAACAAAGATAAGAAAGAGGAGGAAAGGGAAGGAGAGAGAGGACCCAGATAAAGACGAATGCATGCCCTCCGTGTGCCGCGCCACACCCTCGGCCCCTCCGCTCTATGCGGAGGACCCCGGAAATGGCAGCTCCGGCTGTTCTTTCAGCCCATACATGTGAAAAGCAGTCAAAACCGAGTTACATCTAGCCTGTCCAATATTTCAGGATCCACAGGGACAGCGGTATCATGAACCCTTAGATTTTAAGGTGATAAAATCTTTAGCTGAGTCTGTGCGGACATACGGAATCACAGTCTCCTTTACTGTAGCCCAGGTGGAGGCCCTAAACAGGCACTGCATGACGCCCAATGATTGGAGTGGGCTTGCACGAGCTTGTTTGAGCACAGGTCAGTATTTAGATTGGAAGGCCTTTTTGATTGAATTTGCTAGTAAAGAGGCTGTGGCCAATCAGGCTGCGGGAAACCCAGCTTGGGACAGAGATATGCTGCTTGGACAGGGGAGATTCGCCAATCAGCAAATAGGCTACTCGGTTCAAGTTTATGAACAAATCAATAAAATTGGCATAAAGGCATGAAAGGCTCTACCAAATAAAGGCGAGGTGAGTGACAATCTCACCAAAATCCTGCAGGGCTCTACAGAGCCGTTTTCGGACTTTGTTGCCCGTATGGTCGAGGCCACTGGCAAAATTTTTGGTGACCCAGACGCAGCCATGCCATTAAACAGCTTGTTTATGAGCAATGCACTAAGGAATACAGAGCCACCATAACCCCAGATAAGAATAGGGGACTAGAAGCATGGATGAAAGTTTGCAGAGAGCTGGGCGGACCACTAACTAATGCTGGATTAGCTGCTGCTGTGGTGCAATTAACCAGAAGAAAGGGGGAGGTTCAGGTGCATGCTTTAAATGTGGCAAGATGGGACACATAAAGTGTAATTGCCCTAAAAAGGGAAAAGTGATAGAAACAGGAAAGGGACAACAGCCTAAGCAGCCTGGGGTATGCCCTAGATGTAAAAAGGGGAAGCATTGGGCAAATGAATGCCGATCTGTGAAAGACATCAACGGTCAACCCTTAACACAAGCCCAGGAAAAAAACCTATTCAAAAAACGCTGCAAATTTGTCTAAACAGTTGTCTAGTTATCTTTTAGGTAATTGAACTGGGGAATTCGACAGCCTGGTGGAACAGCTCAGGGTTGCCATCGTCATGGTGAACTCAACCCGAGTGGATGCCGGATTGGCGGAGGGGTTATCTTCATGGATCTCCGCTGCCATGAATCATCTTAAGGAGTGGGCGGGTTTGGGAGCCCTGACAGGCCTCCTGGTGTTGGCCTCCTTGGTATGTCTGTGGTGCATTTGCCAAATTAGAGGTTCTCAGCGTCGCAGGGCAGCCATGATTATCCAAGCCTTTACAGCCATTAAAGCAGGACAGTCTCCCCATGCATGGCTTGCTACTCTGAAAGACTAGCCCTTTTTGAGCACAGGATGCGAGGCTTGAGCACTGCACTTGAGGTCCACCGAGGTCATAGGCCCCAAGAAGAGCATGTCTGATTGCATGTGGGTTGATGCCCTAAGTCCCACCTCTGTGAAAAAGGGTATCGGACGGGTCTGGTAATCATCGGTGGATAACACCTGAGTGAGGATCAGTACAATGTCCCAAATTTCTTCTACAGAGATCAGACCTCTACTCTTGCCTGTTGCAAAATAAAAAAGGGGGAACTGTAGAGAGCTGCGTGCAGCCGCACCTTAAAGATGGCGCCGGCTTCCGCCCT
>NW_012267570.1:60543-63405 GCF_000151885.1 Dipodomys ordii | reverse complement strand
GGTGCTGTGGCTCAAGTGGTAGAGTGCTAGCCTTGAGCTGAAGAGCTGAGGGACAGCGCCCAGGCCCAGAGTTCAGGCCCCATGACAGGACCCCCAAAAAAAACAAAAAAAAAAGAGTTTCATGGATATTCCTGCCCATGCTGGCTTTGGACCGTGATCCTCAAATCTCAGCCTTCTGAGTAACTATGATTACAGGCGTGAGCCATGGGCACCTGGCTTCATCTTTGATAGTTTTACATACCTGAGAGAAATGAACCAAGGTTCACATTCTTTTCACATTTTTCCTAGGTTTTTTTAGACTTTGGGAGTAATTTTGTTGTTTTTATTTAAAACTATGTCCATACTAGCATGTGTAAAATAGTTATTTTAATGGAATTTTGATTTGAATTTTTCTCATGACTATTGATATTAAACTACTTTTATATTTTAATCAACTACATGTGTATGTCCTTTTAAGAAAAGTCTCTTCAATCTTTTTTCCATTTTAAAATTAGATTTTGTTGTGTCTGGATTACTTGAAGGATTTTCTTTGTATTTTCTAATTCATATTGGTTAGCAATCTTTTTAGAGGTATGCTAATAGTTCTCTCATACCATGCTATTTATTCTTTTTTGGTAGTGTTTTTCAATATACAAGGTTTTCATTTGTTTTATTTATTTACTTATTTATTTATTCATTTACTCATTGTAGGTCATGGAGCTTGAAGTCTGGGCCTGAACGCTGTCCCTCAGCTCTTAAGTTCAAGACTAGCACTCTACCACTTTGGCCACAGCACCACTTCTGGTTTTCTGGTGATTTCCTGAAAGTAAGAGCTTCACAGCTATACCTGCCCAGGCTGAATTTGAGACTTGATGTTCAGTTCTCACCCTCTTCAATACCTAAGATTACAGGTTTGATCCACCAGAGACTCACATTGTTTGTTTGTTTCTTTGTTTTTTCCAGGAGGTACTTTTGGAGTTGTATTTATGGGGTTACAGTCAAATCGTTCTTTTGTTTTTTTTTCTTTTTTTGCTCACCGGTGGGTCCTGAACTGTAGGCCTAGACTCTGTTGCTCAGCTCTTCAGTTCAAGGTGAGTACATCACAAATAGAACCAAAGGAACACTTCCAACTTTTTGCTTATGTGGTGCAGAGGAATCGAACCCAGGGTCTCATGCATGCAAAGCAAGTATTCTACCACTGAGCAATCTTCCCAGACCAGTTACTGTCAAATCTGATGCCATGAAGCTTTCCTCCCCTCCTCTCTCCTTCTCCTCATTTTCTTTTCCCTCCTTTCCCTTCCTCTCCACTACTCTCTTGTCCTCTCTTCTTCCTTCTTATTCCTGACCTTTTGCTTCCCTTCTCTCCCTCCTCTACTCATCTTCTTTTCTCTTTACATCTGAGATGAAGACTTGCTAGTATCACTACAATTAGGTTTCTAACTTAGAAACACATGTAATTACACATACCTCATGGTTTTCTTGAGCTACTATTGGAGCTTGAACTCCAGGTACTGGACTAACAGATTGAGTAACATATCAGCCAAATGCTCATGCCTACTTGCAGGAATCCAGCCACACCCATTAGTGGGGAGGCAAGTGATGGATGGGGCTTTTCCTTCCACCTGCATGAAAACAAGATGCCAGACCCCACCGTCCACCATGTGGCCAATAGGGCACCAGCCACACCTGACCTCCTTACTTAATATTACTGAATTAGTAAATCAATTTATAAAATGTTACAGCATCTGTATCATTTTCTAAACAGTTCAAGAATTTGCTTTATGTAAAAGCCATTTTTCTTGAGCCCTACCTATGAAAGAATAATTCTCACATTCACCAAATATTAAACACTCTTCTTTTGAATAGTTGTTTCTTCCTTCTTCTTCCTTCCTTCTCTTCCTCTTTCCCTCTCTCACTTCCCTCCTTCCTTCCTTCCTTCCTCTTGGCCTAGAAGTAATGCTATAGCTCAAGTGGCAGATAGTTTTATTTTTTGTTAACTTAAATTTTTGTGAGTGATTGCAAAATGTCTTATTTTGCCTAATGTCTTATCTATTTTAGTCCTTTATGAGATAGGAAATGAAAGCCTTCTTCTCATATCAAAGAAATATATGTGTTCGGGGCTGGGAAGATGGCTCAGTGGTAGAGAGCTTGCCTTGCATTCATGAGACCCTGGGTTCGATTCCTCAGCACCACATAAGCAAAAAGAAAAAAGCCGGAAGTGGCACTGTTGCTCAAGTGGTAGAGCGCTAGCCTTGAGCTGAAGAGCTGAGGGACAGTGCCAAGGCCCAGCATTCAGGCCCCACAACTGGGCCAAAAAAAAAAAAAGATACCCACTTCAGAAATATATGTGTTCTGGGTTTTGGATATATACTCATGGCATGGATATATACTCATTGCACAAACAAAATATGGAACATCATATTGTATTTCAAAGTAAGGGCAATAAAATTTGTAATCAGCCTCTAGAACATTGAGAAAATGCAGGCACATCACATCGTCCACACTGGTGTTTTATCACAGCTCACTCAGCAGAACAACTAAATGGGCTAAGAGTGAATCAATCACAAGTTGTTCATCACCAGTAATTAATTAAAGAAAAAAGCAAGCAATGAAGACATTTTGGGGTTCTCCCCCAAGACAAAATGCAGAGACTCTTGTCTTTATTTATCCACCACATTTTTGAATTTTTATTGTAAAGATACTGTATAGGTTGATTATACAATTATATGAGCAAGTCATGAATACATTTCCTATCAAGCATTGTTACCGCTCTGAGAAAGATTTTACTACTATGGATGTACTACAATAAGGAGTAATATCTTCCATCAGATCTTCCATTCAAAAATGAACTGGAATAAGTAAGTCATTTGTACTATAAGGCAT
>NW_012267570.1:43779-59263 GCF_000151885.1 Dipodomys ordii | reverse complement strand
ACCACATTTTCTTGATCCATTCATCTACTGAGGGGCATCTGGGTTAGTTCCATATCTTACCTATGGTAAATAATGCTGCAATAAACAGAGTTGTGCTGGTAGTGTTAGTGTGATCTTGTTTGTAAACATTTGGGTAAATGTCCAAAAGTGGGATTGCTGGGTCATAGGGGAGCTCTATGTGAAGTCTTTTGAGGAACTTCCATACTGCTTTCCAAAGTAGTTGAACAAGTTTACACTCTAACCAACAATGAAGTAAGGTTCCCTTCTGTCCACATCCCCTCCACATCTTACAGAGGTTTTCTGACAAAGATTTTCCTACATTGGGCTTCTTTCCTGGGTGAATGTTTTAATAATTGCTGAAGGTTGGCTTCTGGTTGAAAGACTTCCTCTCATGTTTATATTTACAGAGATTCTGTCATGTGTCCAGGTCTCTGATACCTGTACAGATGGGACTTCTGGCAAAATGTTTTCTATACTCATAATTTCTCTCCTGTGTATACTCTTACATATGCTGAGGATTCAATTCTGATTGAAAATCATTTCAAAAATGTTCTGTGCACTACTTTCTTTTCTCCTATGTGAGTCAGTTCTCTGATAAACACTGAGCTATTCCTTTCATATCAAAGGCTTTCCACATTTGTAATATTTTTAAGATTACTCTGCTGTGTGTGTCCTATGAACCTGAATCCATGATTACTTGGTAAAGCACTATCCACATTTTTTGGGGAGGGGTCCGGTTGTGGGGCCTGAACTCTGGGCCTGGGCACTGTCACCCAGCAATTTAGCTCAAGGCTAACGCTCTACCACTTGAGCCACAGTGCCATTTCCAGCTTTTTTCCTTTTGTTTATGTGGTGCTGAGGATTGAACCCAAGGACTCATGCACGCAAGGCACGCACTCTACCACTGAGCCACCTTCCCAGCCCCTATCCACATTTTTTACATTTATATTTTCTCACTTGTGTCTGTTCTCTGATGCAAACTGAGTTATGACTTTTTCTTGAAAACCTTTCCATTTCTTTTTCCTACATATGATTTCTCTCCTCTTGTTGTGTGAGTGGATGTGTGTGTGTCTGTGTGTTTTGTGATGAACCCTGAGCTGTGTCTTCTAGTTGGAGGACTCACCATCTGCTATACCATAAGGTTTCTATGCCGTGTGGGTTCTGTGTTGTAATTTCAATTTTCTTACAGATGAAAGACTTTCCCCACTTGGTACAATCCTAAGTTATTTCATTTGTGTGAATCAACTTATGTGTATTTAGCTGTGAACTCTGGTTGCATTCATAAGGTTTCTCTCCTTATGTTCTGTGATGGATGTTAAGGTGTGCCTACCAGGTGAAAGAATTTCCATGCCCGCTACATACATAACATTTCTCTCTGGTGGGGTTTTTTCTGATGGACAGAAAGGTGTATGTTCTGGGTGAAAGAATTTCCACATAGGTTACATTCATAAAATTTCTCTCCTGTGTGTGCTCTCTGGTGGACAGTAAATTGTACCTTCTTGGAGAAAGACTTTCCACACATGTTACATTCATAAGGTTTCTCTCCTGTATGTGTTCTCTGGTGGACAATGAAGTTTGACTTCCAGGTGAAAGACTTTCCACACATGTTACACTCATTCGGTTTATCTCCTATGTGTGTTCTCTGGTGGCCAGTAAAGCCTGGCTTGCCAGAAAAAGACTTTCCACACATGTTACATTCATAAGGTTTCTCTCTTGTGTGTGTTCTCTGGTGGACAGTAAGGTTTCACTTCTGGGTGAAAGACTTTCCACACATGTTACATTCATATGGTTTATCTCCTGTGTGGATTCTATGGTGGACAGTAAGATATGCCTTACAGGTGAAAATCTTTTCACACATGTTACATTCATAAGGATTCTCTTCTGTTGGTGTTCTCTGAGGGAGAATAAGATGTGTCTTCTCGGTGAAAGACCTTTCACACTGTTTATATTCTTCAACTACAGAAGACACATGAGGTCTATATGCAGCACATATCTTACCAGGTTCACTGAAAGCATCCATGTTCTGACACCCCGTGAGCTTTTCTGTCCTCATCCCTTAGGAGTTCCAATTATTCTTAATCAGTTCTGACTTCGGTTTTGAGCTCAAATGAAAACTTCTTATAAGTCTCACTTTTTCCTCCCCTGGGTTACTAGTCATGACTGATACTTCAGAGAGATATTCATTGTGATTTTCCTGACAGGTGCTAATCACATCCTCCATTTCTTGGACATCTAAAATGAATAATAGAAAAATAGACAGAAACATAAATGAGATCCATAAATTCCTTAATGTAAAGATATTTCCTCACTTTCTGTTACTAGATTTTCAAATATCAAAGCATTGCTTTATGCAGAATATATACTTTTCTACACAATGTAGTAATTAAGAAAGTAGTACTGACATTTTACAATAGAAAACAATGTTTTCTGTTTTTCAGATTTTCCTATTTTTCTCCAGGAAATATTTACTGAAATTATTCATCTATGTATTCTTAATGCTTCCATTCTGAATCTCACTCTATGCCCAGCATCACTGATAAGAAATTGTCCCGATCAGAGGATACCAGCCCTAGCATATTCCTATTTTCCTCCTACCTGCATAATACTAGTTTAAAGGAAAATGAGATCGCCTTTTCTACATTTCTCATTGTGTTTTTTTCTTTAAGAATGACTTCTCTAAAGACAAGAGAATTGCTAACAATAACTACACTAGCACACCTAATTCAGTTTGTCTCCATGTGAATTCTGGATTGACAATTCCTTGAGACAAAGGAGCACCTACTTCTCTGCCATACATGACTCAGGGGTACTAGGAATACTATTGCTCTGTACAGCTCAAGTTAAACAGACCAACTAGGCTCTGGACCCATCATTACCATTCAAGATGCTTTAACTCACATGTGAAATTCTCTTCTGAGCCTTCTCTTATCCATGGTTCTGCACCTTGCTCCAGCTTGACAATCAATTTAGGTTTAGGAACACAGAGCCCTGTGATTAAGAAATAGTAGAGAACTATTGCTCTGGCTGGGTCATCATTAATGTAAGGTCGCAGACATCCTGTTTCCAAGGTTGCTACTAAATGTTATTTCTCAAATGTTATTTTTTTTTGTGGGGGGGAGTCTGGTTATGGGGCATGACCTCTGGGCCTGGGTGCTGTCCCTCAGATCTTCAGCTCAAGGCTAGCACTCTACCACTTGAGCCACAGCGTCACTTCTGGCTTTTTTTTTTCTGCTTACGTGATGCTGAGGAATCAAACACAGGACCTTAATCATGCAAGGCAAGCACTCTGCCACTGAGCCACCTTCCCAGACCATGGTTTCTCAATTCTTAACAGCTCAATTGTGGAGTTTCCCAAGCTTTGGTTTATTGTGCCTATTGTTTGGCATGAACTCAACTCTATTGCTCAAAGCTAGCATTCTACTAGTTTGAATCTTAGCTACATTTCTAGTATTTGGATGGTTAATTGAAGATAAGAGCCTCATGGTCATTTTTCTACAGTTGCTGGCTTCAAACCAAAATCTTCAGATTTCAGCCTCCAGAGTATCTAGAATTCGAAGTTTGAGGCACTAAACTCTATATTGGGTTTGGCTTACAAATACACACTTTCAACTACTGATTTCCACATCATAATCAGTAGTAATGTATATTCTATCTAGACTGTAGATCCACCTATAATAATCATTCCAAGTCTGGGAAATCAGTCTACTATTAGTGGAACATAGTTTAGGACTTTTGTCCAACTACTGATTTGCTTTCTTAAAGAGTGAGAATAAAATTAGCTCTTGAGTTACATATAATCAAGTTGAAGTTTCCCTTAGAAAGAAATGACACATCCCATGGACTGGAATCTTATCCCTAAATAACATAAACAGTCTAATATCTAGTAAAATAAAAAGCACTTGATCTTCCAAGTAAAAATGACCTTTGCTCAGCCAAGGACATGAGGTTGCTATAGATCTCCAGCATCACATCTCTATGAAGGGTCTTCTGACCAGGATCCAGATCCTGCCACTTCTTCCAGGTGAAGTCCACAGCCACATCCTCAAATGATATTAAATTCTGTAATGGCACATATCCATCAAGAAATCAGACCTGGGTTATAAGAACTCCAATCTGGAATTTCATTATGCTGCAGGTATGCTTTTGTCTTACATAAAATGTTTGCAGCTTGCTGTGTTATCTATTCACTGGGAGAATTAAATAGCAAATTAGAAATATTTGACAATATATAAACCTGGTCATTAAAATACACAGATTTGTAGGGCGCTGGTGGCTTATGCGTGTAATCCAATCTACGCAGGAGGCTAAGGTCTGAGGATCATTGTTCAAGGCCAGTCCAGGCAGGAAAGTCCATGAGACACTTATCTCCAATAAACCACCAGAAAACTGAAAGTAGCACTGTGACTCAAGTGGTAGAGCACTCACCTTGACCTGAAGAGCTGATTGACAACACCCAGGCCCAGAATTGAAGCCCAAGACCAATAAAAATTTACAGTTTCCCTAATGCATGCAAACACATTTCTGCTGCTAGCAAAAGAGACAAGGTAAAAATTCTATGGACAGCTGGGAAGGTGGCTCAGTGGTAGAGCACTTGCCTTGCATGCATGAGGCCCTGGGTTCTACTCCTCAGCACCACATAAGCAAAAAGAAAAGAGCCAGAAGTGGTGCAATGGCACAGGTGGTAGAGCAATAGCCTTGAGCTGAAGAGCTGAGGGACAGCACCAAAGCCCAGAGTTCAGCCCCAGGACCAGACCCCCCCAAAAAAAATTCTAAGGAGACAATAATCTGGCATGACAACAATATGTCTAAGGAGGTATCTTAAAAATTATATTATCATTTTTTGATAAAAATTTTAGTACATATCAGGGTAACAATGAATTACACAAATATTATTCCTGCATTTACATGTACTACATCACCATACATCCTATTTAGATCTTCTATTAACAAGTACTATAATAAGCAAACAGAACACATTCAGGATATCACATGGAATACAGAACATAGAACATGACCAGATCTATGAAAAGCAGTGTCCTCATGAATGTTAAAAATCAGTAGCAGTACTTCAGAAAGAAGCTAATGATTTTTGGGGCCCTTATAAGATTTGATTTAATTCCCACATAAAAATATCCTAGGTTGGGCTGGGAAGGTGGCTCAGTGGGAGAGCGCTTGCCTTGCATGCATGAAGCCCTGGGTTCAATTCCTCAGCACCACATAAGCAAAAAAAAAAAAAAAAGCCGGAAGTGGCAATGTGGCTCAAGTGGTAGAGTGCTAGCCTTGAGCTGAAGAGCTGAGGGACAGCTCCCAGGCCCAGAGTTCAGACCCCATGACTGGACCCCCACACACAAAAAAAAGAAAAAAAATATCCTAGTTTAACCATGTTTGGTTTAAATACTAAATATTGATATGTGGTCATAGATACCCTGATATTTCCTTCCTATGTAAAAAAGAACTGCTACCATGAAGTTTTTGTAAAGTTTGCCTACATTCTACAATACAAAATATACGTTGGAGGGGAATAAAATGTTCCTTGACTAGATTTTCATTTTAATAGGCCTTCATGGAAGGTGGAGGCAAATTTATGCAGGGTCAAGGAACACTCAAGGTGACAGAAATGATAAATATGACCAAATGATCAAATGTGGCACATATTCCTGAGTCATTTCAACAATAGATCCCTAAGGATATATTTCCACTTTTGTTAGTTGATAGTGAAATTCCTCAGAGATCAAAATAAATTCCTGAACAAACTTCTGTGGGATTTTGCAACAAGTGATATTTCTAATAGAGAAAACCTCATCACAGTATTATTTTTTTTATCAAAAGTAGTTCAAATCTTATACTGGCAGGGAATAAAAATATTCAAAAGTAGTGGGAAGGAAAAACAAAACTGAATACCACATCAGATGAAGTTAGCCCAAAGATAACAGAAGCAGGAGAAATCAGATTTTATTGTAGTGTATCAATTGGTAGAAGGAAGTCCTTTTCTGTAGGGAACTCTGAAGTTGAGCAGAAGGGGGAAAAGGATTGAGAGGTTGGAACTCCAGCCTGACAGCACTGAGAGCACTGAGAGCTGGCTGCAGAAGGCTTAAAAGAGAATTCTGGAGAGGGTTAAGAGACTGGAGTGCAGGCCTTTTCCTTAGTTTTGGAAAGACAGCAGCTGAAACTGAGGTGCTGTTGATCTTGAGGGCTAGGTAAGGTGAACTTCATGTCTGCATTTTCTCTGGGCACCAGTCTTTTGTCTCAGGAGAATAAGGAAATATGTTTCCCTCACAACCTGTTGTGGCTCTGATTGTAATATTAATATAGATACTTCATTTTTACATGTTATCAATAGTAATCTTCCCTATGTGCACTCAAGGAAATATTCTTGCTTGCTGGCACCCAGGGACCAAGTGCCAGAGAGCCTTCAAAACCCTAATTTCCCCTAAGTTATCTGTTTATGTTTTTGTGTTTCTCTAATTGTCTTTGGTTCTGGAATCCTGTAGAACTCTCTAGGAAACAATTTTCCTAGAGAGTAAGAAAAATGTTAATCATAAGAGCCATGTCAGAAAAGTAAAACTGATCACTAAGAAAAACTAGCTCCCAGATAGATCATTTGAAGAAAAGAAACAACTGAGACACATATGGAGGAAAGATGGAATGAAAAAAGTAAAAAAAAAATGGTTCAAAGATAGATACAAAGAGTGAGGAAGAGAAAAATAACCAACACTAGTGAGTAGAAAATCAAGAATTGAGGGAGAATATAGTGGAAAGGAATCTTGTGAGGATACTTTAGAAAACAATCAGGGTTTTGTAGAAAGACCATAAAGTTTAGCAACAAATAGAGTTTCAAGTAAGACCAAGACCATGAAGTAGCCCAAGAAGTAGATATGGAGATTAATTTTAGGACATATAGGTTAATAATTCCTTAAGAACACATGAAGTTGTGTGTGACCAGACTATTTCAGCAATTCCAGGAAAGTTTCATTGAGATAGTTTAATGTTACTCATGAGGATGTGATCTGGTTGCAATCTATCCTTCACCCTTCATGAGAAATAACCTCCTTGGTGTCATTACATCACATAACAAGTGTGAATCAATTTTATGACAACACAAAACATAGACATTCTGAAGCAAATCTGCCTTCAACTCAGAAAGAATATAACCATTTAATCTGCTAAATCTACAAGCAATCTTTATCTGCTAAATCTACAAGTCATCTTTATCTGATTTAAGAATATGTTCCTGAGGCTGAATCTGTGTGGCTGGTATTGTTTTTAATTCTTTTTTTTGGGGGGGTGGGGGGCTCAATCGTGGGGCCTGATCTCTGGGCCTGGGCGCTGTCCCTCAGCTCTTCAGCTCAAGGCCTGCGCTCTACCACTTGAGCCACAACTTCCAGTTTTTTTCTTTTTGCTTATGTGGGGCTAAGGAATCGAACCCAGGTTCTCATGCATGCAAGGCAAGCGCTCTACCACTGAGCTACCTTCCCAGCTCCTTGTTTTTAATTCTTGAACATCTTTAGGTTCATATAATGGAATGGAAAACAAATGAGAAATAAAAATAAAAAATAAAAAACTCACCAGAGATCCTTTCATTCTTTCTTGCTGCTGACAATGAACAGAAGATTCTGGAAGCATGGCTGAGATATAAGGCAAATGACATATTCACAAAAGAATCTGTGAGTATTTTGCCCCAGAATTTCCTCTTGCAAACATGATACATGGTCTGGAAAAGCATAAAGCTTTCTAATAAGTGAAGAATCTTTAATGTCTCAAGAAGAGCATTAATGTCTCCTATAAACACAAATCCAGGCCATTTCCTTGTACATAGATATCATTAAAGCAACTAATTTCCATGTTTATGTACTCACTAAATTTGTAAAAATGAAAGTTTCCCCCCCAAAAAGTGAAGAATTGAAAGCAAAAACATATCACATTGCCACTAAAAGTAGTTATTACTGAATGTACTTCAGGATGTATGAACTGCTTTTTTTTAATGCAAAGGTATCCTAGGAATCCATTGGAATTTATGTGCTACCTCATTGATGTACATATTTAAACTCCATGGAATGCATGTCTGATGTAACACAGTAGTTTTTATCAAATGTTATAGAGGAAAATATATACAGAATATATTTCTGGTGTGATATTATTTCAATAATGATTGTCAAATGGCAAATTTCACTGTACCCATTGCACACCTATGCAATGACTTGTAATTTGACACTTAGCATGCTTTGGCCACAGGAACATGAGTAAAGATGATGTAAACCCTGGTTGGAGAAGTTCCTACTGGTCACTTTCCTAAACAGTCATGGGAAGAACCTTGGCCATCCTACTGGAGATACAGGGCTAAAAAAATGTACATAAAATACACAATATAGGAGTGACACAACTGATGATAGGCAACATCTACAAAGCATACAACCTTGAGAAGACATATTACCTCAAGGTTTCTTCTGTGATTTTTCTTATCAGACCAAAGGTCCCTGACCAACACTTTCTGAACTACCACGCACAACCAACTGATTAGAGCTAGCTTTAGCAAATCCACAGATGGCACATTTAAGAGAAGTTTCAATGATTACAAACTAAAAGTCTTAGTGGAAACAGGCTGCATAAATTAGCGAGAAGATTAGGGATTAGTACATAAATAAATACTTTCAGTCAATATACTTGCCCAACCATCCCAAACCACTGCCTCAGGTACCCTGTGATAACTAGGCTCTGGTTTATTCCTCAATCCAGCACATCACAACTCCAAGAAATTAGTTTAAATGTTGCAACAGCAAAAAGTGATTGAGAGTGGTGTAGGAAAGAGTACCAGGTGAATCTGGTACTCAGGGAAGTGGTAACAATTTTTGCATGAGGCAAGGGAAGCTAGCAACATCTTCCCCTTCCTGTGCTTTTCTGCTTCTGCTCTATATGGCTTCCCAGAATTGACAAGGTCTGTTCATTTAGGATGGAGATTCCTATTCATAGGGTGTTCTGCTTCAAACATTGCTAGGTTTCATTCCTAAATATACAGGCCCAGTACTCACTACTCCAATATCCCATGTACAACTGTCTCTAGAAACAGGATCGTGTACAAACGCTTGGCAACTCAAGCCAGGAAAATAAAAAATCAAGCCAAATAGATTAAAACATCTCTAAGAGAAACAACACAGAAGCCACAAATACACATGCAGTGTAAGAGGACTCAGGCAGGCACACACCTCACAATTTCACTAGAATTCTTCCTGTACTCCTCTTCCACCTGGGCAAAGCAAATAAAGTCACATGCATTAATAGAGGAATCCCTTGGTCTTGGAGTACAAATGCACAGCTCTTGGGCTCTCCTAGTCTGGACAATTACCTAGCTTGCTCTCAGACATTTGGGAATCAGGTTCTTGCATCTGAAGGCCCAGAGGCTAATGGCAGCACAAACTCCTGAACCTCAAGCAAATTATCAACCCCAGACTGGAGAAAAACGTGGAGGGGAAAGCGGGAGCTTTGGCTCATGTATAAAGCTCTCCCTCTGAGCTGAGGAGCTCAGGAGTGCTGCTTGCAGGCCCAGAGTTCACGCCCCACCAAACAAACAGAAACAGAAAAAGAAACAGAAACCCATGGAGGGGAGACTCCCGCAGCAATCACACAGTTCCTACCTGACATCAGTTCCAAAGCCTGAGATTCCTTCAAGTTACAGCTCCCAAGCTACACTGCACAGAGCTGGGCCTCGGCCTCCTGGCTCCCTCAGGCCAAACTGTACTTCAGGGCACTTCCAGCAGCAAGGCAAAGAAAAGAATCTGGGAGATGCAGACTTAAAACGCCTATGGTGAGCAGGGAGACGCTTGCGCAAAAGCATCTTCTGCCCCACCTCCACCCACCAAAAGACAAAAACAAACCAGGACTTTCAAAGAAAATATCCTCCATGGAGACTACAATTCCCACAATGCTCGGTGCCACCCTGCTACCTACCTGGGAACAAGTGGCTTGTGTGCAGTGGGACTTTTCTCTCCCTGCTGTGGGAGTTAAGCTCAGTTTCTTCTTGAAAACCAGTGTTTCCTCTTGAAATACATAAGACCACCCAGAAAATGGATATATATGTGAAGAATTGGATGCATTGGCTTTTTGATTCTTAGTTCTAATAATGAACTTGAGGTTATGAGACTGTGTTGGCTTATACCTTTCTGTTTATTCAATGCCTGCCTTCTGCTGAATGTAAATTATATCTCTGTTTTGTCTTAAATTTTTTAATACATCCTCTCTTACTTTACAAAGGTATTCACAGCCACTAAACTTACACCTGGGTCATTTCCCATTGCTGTAATGCATACACTGGCATAAAATAGTGAGCTTGTTAGGTAAATATGCAGCATAATACTTCTGGTGATTTGGATTTCACAAAATCTAACAATTAATTTTCCAGAAACTCCCCAATTCTATCTATTAAATCAAATGAGTTTTTTTCTGAATTTTGCATTTCATTTAAGGAATTTTATGTTTTGTTTCGTTGTTGGTCCTATGGCTTGAACTCAGAGCTTGGGCACTGTCTGTGAACATTTGCTGTAGTCTATTTGGATTTCCTTTAATAATTTCTTCAGGTAGCTAGTGAAAAGTTTCCTCACAGGGATTCTTATGAACATGGCACATCACCTCCATTTCCCTTCAAAGACATAGTGGTTAGGGGGGTCAGGGATGAATGCAGGAGGGATAGAAGAGTGAAGTTTAGGCTAGGCTATGTTGATGTGAAGCTTAATCACTTGCAAACCAGTCTGCTTTTGTCTTTTCATTTCGCTTGTGAAAATCTCTTTAGAATTCTTACCTCTTCTCTGATCCTAACAGTTCCTCTCAGTTGCTTTAGGCTACATATCTAGGGGACCTCAACTTGTCTTCTCAGACCTTATCCATGAAACTGTGGAATAAACCTTTTGTCTCCCTCCGCAGTCCCATCAGAGCACAAGCAAGGCTCTGAGAGCCAATGGGATGATAATTTAGGGGACAGAGAGATGGCTGATGGCACAATTCTGCTGTATTTTTCAAATGCTTGTGTAATATTGGCCTAGACCCACTGTGCCCAAAAGTGCAAACAGCACACATCTTTCCTCACTCTATTTCAATACATCTTTTCCACCCAAGCCTCCTGTCAGTTAAAGCCCCAGGCCAAAATGCTAGAACACACACTTCCTCAAACCAAGAAAGGGCAAGGACTTGCAGTCCTGAGGGTGAGAGTCAATGGGCCTGAAGCCTTTGTTCATATTATGTCTGCTTCTGGCAGGCACCCCAGGGTCTGCAACAGTCTCCCTCTCTCTTATCAGAGAACCTACACTTGTCTCTTAGGTGTTTACTGTGATTTTTTGTAATCCCTTCCATAAAAAATAATTGGGAAAGATTGGATTGGAAACTTTCACATATGATTTTAGTTCTCCAGTGTATGGGTTCTCCATGTCTCTATTGTGGACCAGAACTCTTCCTCATGAAAATGGGAATCAAAGAGCATATTTCAATGAACAGACTTCAACTTAAAAGCACCTGTAACAATATAAAGAAAAAATAATTTCATTCTTTAAAACTAAATTCCTGGGAACTGGCACTGTGGCTCAAGTGATAGAGCACTTGCCTTGAGCTGAAGAGCTGAGGGACAAGTGCTCAGGCCCAGAGTTCAAGCCCCACAACCAAACCAAAAAAATCCTCCCTAAAACTTAATTCCTGTGACACAAAGAAATAAGGGTCAGGTAAAAACTGGGGTGCTCCTAAGAGTACCTGTGAAATGTAGTTTTCTTTTCTTTTTCTTTTTTTTTGCGGCGGTGGGGGTTCAGTCCTGGGGCCTGAACTCTGGACTTGGGCTCTGTCCCTCAGCTCTTCAGCTCAAGGCAGGCGCTCTACCACTTGAGCCACAGCGCCACTCCCAGCTTTTTTATTTTTGTTTATGTGGTGCTGAGGAATCAAACCTAGGACCTCATGCATGCAAGGCAAGTGCTCTACCACTGAACCACCTTCCCAGCCCTCTTTTTTTTTTGTTAATCATGGGGCCTGAAATCTAGGCCTAGGTACTGTTCCTGGGCTCTTCAGTTCAAGGCTACTGCTCTACCACTTAAGCTACAGTGCCACTTCTTGCTTATTCTGCTTATGTGGTGCTGAAGAATCGAACACAGGGCCACATGCAAGCAAGGCAAGCACTCTACCACTGAACCACCTTCCCATCCCTGAAATATAGTTTTCATTGTTCAAGCCTACATTTGTGATGATTTTCTTTATTCTTTTATCCTTTTGTGTTTTTTTGTTTTGTTTGGTTTGGTTTTTGGTCATGCCACTTGAACTGTGAGCCTAGGAACTATCCCTTAACTCTTCAGCTCAAGTCAAGTGCTCTACATTGTGAGCTAAAGCACCAGTTCTGGTTTTCTGGTTTTTATTGGAGATAAGTGTCTCACAGACATTGCTGCCCAGGCTGACTTTGGACTGCAATCCTCAGGTTTCAGCCTTTTGAATACATGAAGACATGAAGTACCAGCACCCAGCTTGCATTTCTTTTCTTTTATGTCCCAGCCCTGGGGCTTGAACTCAGTGCCTGGACACTGTCCCTAAACTTTTGCTCAAAACTAGCACCCTACTCCTGGAGCCACAATTCCACATTTGGCTTTTTCTATGTATGTGGTACTGAGGATTTGAACCTGGGCTTCATGCAGGTTAGGTAAGCACTCTACCACTGTTTCAGGACAGGCACAAAACCAACAGTGCTCTGGAAGGGCAATGGGATGATAAGGGAACAGACTGAGAGAAGGCCAATGATGAATCTCTCTTTATTCCAGCAATAGCCTTAGCTATAGACACTTTCTAGATCTGTCCAGTGCTTGCATCACATTTTTCAAGAACTCACTGTGCCAACAAGTGCAGACCATATGCATCTTTCCTCATTCTATTTCAACCTTTGTCCAACAAACACCTAGAGGTAAGCCTCCAGGCCCAGAAGCTGAAAGGAACACTCCCTCCTACAAAAGGGGAAGTACTTTTAGCCCTGAAGGTTGGAATCTGTGGTTGTGGAGCTTTTGCTCACACCTTGGCAGCTCCTGGCACCTC
Source organism: Dipodomys ordii (assembly GCF_000151885.1). NCBI lineage: Eukaryota > Metazoa > Chordata > Mammalia > Rodentia > Heteromyidae > Dipodomys > Dipodomys ordii. Next base: position 46,222 of record NW_012267570.1, on the reverse strand, counting down.
AGGGTCTGCACTACTTCCCCCTTTTTCATTTTGTAAATTGAGCAAGTGTCTATCAGCCTGAGCCTGGAAAATCAGCACATCATACATCTCAGGAAGAATGCAAGAAAAAAGAAATACCAAAACAATAAACAGGAAAATGCCTAAGATATAGCAAAAAGAGTGCTATTTCCCCAGCTGAATCCCTGCAGGTAATGGAGAACTGATACAGCTAAGCCTGCGTGGTGGAGTGCACAATACCAGATATCTGACCCTAAAGCTGCATAATGCCTAAGCTTAAATTATTGAGGGCAAGGTTCCTCAAATATGTCACTGGATAGTGGTACCAATCATATTTCCATCATATTTAAGAGGGATAACACAGATGTACTGGCAATTAGCATGACACATCATTTTAACTGGCTCTTTAGCAGGTCTATGTGATTATCAACATACATCATTGCTGTTTCCATATCATAAAACATATCACAATCATTTTACATACTCCCACCTGAATATCAAGGGTACCAGAAACATTTCACACTAAAGTATTAACATGTTGTGTTGTATATACAGTTTACAAGGATCACAGGAGAAGCAGTAGCCCTAGCAAGAAGAGTTGGGGTAGTAATAATGAGGGCAACCAATATTTCCCAAATTCTGCAGCAAAGGCTAAGTGTCCTCTGAACCTCAATAGCAAACGGAGACCCAAACTTATTATACCATGGATCTACCAACTGAACATGCAATGCAAAGTATGGGGATTGCATAGTAAACTAGGATTACTCATGCAGTTAGTGAGAACACAATTGTTCCTGCAAGAGGCATAAAACACCACCCCACCTTTGAAAACCATACCCAGCCCAAGTACTAGCATATATGGATACATAACACAAGCTTGCACAGTAAATGATACAAAACCATGAAACAGGACAGGTCTCTGAAACAGAAGTATGGGATGGTGAGAGGCACTAGTTCAAATAGGCCTCATGGCAGCAGCCAGGCTCAAGATGTCAGGGTGAGCTTGTCCACACAAACTGACAAACATGGGGGCCAGCAAGGTACCACTGATCATGTCACTCCTCTGATACCAGTCCTGCCTTACATACTGGGGGACTTCTACCACCAGAACTGTGGACAAGGTGTGAAATTCACAGTCCCTCCAGGGTGATGGATCATCCCAACCATGGGAATCACTGGGCATAGTAGAACCCAAGCGGGATGCACCACATCTCCTGCCAAAGGAATTCTACAAGTGTTATTCATAAGCTCCATCTTTTTCCATTGGTTCACCTTTTCCTCCAGAGGAAGTCAGAACCATAATCTATCCCTGAATACCTTACCGTACTTGTGTACCTTCTACCTAAGCATCTGCAATAGTCAATAACTGTGATCAATGAAGTAAGAGGATATAATATTTGTATAATAATGAGATATCTGTGAGCAATGAACAATTCAAAAATAATGTAGGAAGTAAATTCTATTTATACTAGTACAGTAAATATAAAACTTAGAAATGAATGTTTGAAAAATGTAACCAAGAACAATGACAACTATGGGGCACAGCTAGTCTGGGAAGCACCCATTTTTACTTGATCCTTATGTCCTTGCCTCTCAGGAACTTACTTTTAACTTTTAAAGAAAGAAAGAATTATTCTTCCTTCATATTTTATAGGTGCTCCAATGTTGCCATCTATACATCCAAATGTGCCTCACAATCTCCATTTTCAGGAGGAATAGCTAAGGTCCACTAAAAGAGGGATGGAAAACCCTTACACTGGAGGACTGAATATCAGGCATGAAAATTTCCTACACAATCCTTCCCAGTCATGATGTGGGGAAAGGATCATCAACAATCACAACAAACCCTTAAGAGACAAGCTTAGGATGTCTGATATGAGGGAGGGAGGCAAAAGATTTATTCCACAGTGTAATGGATACAGTCTGGGAAGACCAGTCTGAGGACCCCTAGATATGTGGCCTAGACTTGCTGACAGGAACTTCTAAGGTCAGAGAAGAGCTAGAAAATCAAAACAAAATAGGATATGCAAAACAGAAAAGTAAAAACAGACTGGTTTGGAGCAAGTAATGAAGCTTCACATGAACATGGACCTGCCCTGAAATCTACCTCCTCCCACATTCATCCTGATCTACCTAGACAATCATTTTTTTGAAGATTCTTGGAGGAGGAGTAACATTTTCTAAGAAACCCGTGTGAGGAAACTTTTCACTAGTCCCTGAAGCAATTAAGAAAAGAAAGGCAAGTACAGCACAGCTAATGCTCACAGACAGTGCCCAAGCTCTGAGTTCAAGCCACAGGACCAACAACAAAATGAGGGGAAAACTTTATAAGGAAAGGCAAATTTCAGACACAAATAACCAAAAACTCCTTAAAATTTCATAGATGGAATTTGGGAGTTTCTGGGAAAGTAATGAGTAGAATTTGACAAATCAATTTAATTCAAAG
>NW_012267570.1:28970-41324 GCF_000151885.1 Dipodomys ordii | reverse complement strand
CACCACATAAACAGAAGAAGCTGGAAGTGGTGCAGTGGGTCCAGTAGTAGAGCAGTAGCCTTGAACTGAAGAGCTGAGGGACAGAGCCCAGGCCCAGAGATCAAGCCATGTGAATGATGAAAAGAAAAATCATACCACAAATAACATAGTGCATATAATAATATTTAAAGGTACTGGACACAAGTGTCTCATGTTGGTAAACCTGAGACCTGAGGATTTAGATTTCATCTAGCCCTTTTAGAAAGGTCAATGAAACTCTTATCTACAATTAATCACCTAAAAATCCAGAAGTAGAAATTGATAGATGGCTCAAGTGATAAATCCTTAAGATAAAATGGCCAGGGACAGCACTCAGACAGTGAGATCAATACCTAATATTAGTATGTTTTACTGTGATATATGGAAATAAATGCTACTTTTAAAAAGTGGGTGGAATTGTGCAAAAATGCATATTGTTCAATAAGTAATGAAATCAATCGAGTAATCAATCAAGTAATGAAATCAATACCTGGCTTATGGAACTTTGACATACATCTATATGTATATATACCCATAAGTATATATGTATATATACAAATGTGTATGTATACATATATGTGTATATGTGTATATATACATATATATATACTCACCTGTGTATATATAGGTATATATGTATGTATGCACACATACATAAGTATATATCATTTTCACAATAATTTTTTAAGAATGCAAAAGCAACAGAAAGATAGAATAAATTCTCCTATGGATGTAGGTAGCATTTGGAGCAGGGAGGGTAAGCAGACATGGTATAAGAGGTGAATATGGTTTTAAAAAGTTTGTGTGTGTGTGTTTGTGTGTGGTGTGTTTATCAATGAAACTTGCTCACATTGGGCTTTTGGTTTACATTTGCTCATTTGTTGTTGTTGTTGTTGTTTCACATTCCTGGGGCTTGAACTTAAGGTGTGAGAACAGTTCCTGAATTTCATTATGCTGAAGGCTACCACTCTACCACTTGAGCTACAACACCAGTGCTTCTAGGGGTGTTTGGTAGTTGTTGTTTATTAGGTACTGAGAAATGAAACCCTGTGCTACATGCATGCTAGGCAAGCACTTTATCACTAAGCCAGCCCAACCACACTGTTTTAAGAAAGGAGGCAGGGCTGGGACTGTGGCTCAGTGGTAGAGTGCTTGCCTTGCTACATGAGGCACTGGGTTCCATTTCTCAGGACCACATCAGCAGAAAATTCATTGTGACTTATCACCAATTAAATGCCAGAAAACTAGAAGTAACATTCTGGCTGGAAGTGGTAGCATGACAGCCTTTAGTGAAAAGATAAGGGAATATGCCAGGCCCTCCCTGAGTTTAAACCCCACAACCAACAATTAAAAGAAAAAAGAAACAATCATGAACAAACAAAAACCTAATATTTGCTCATTGCCTTTGTTCTTCTATTTTTCTTTGTTCTTGTATCTGTATACTTCATGTCATTCCATTTTCTACTTTCTTCCTTTCACTTTGGGGGACTGAACCTTGGGACTTGTACCTGGAAGGTGGATACTACATCCCAGCCTATTCTTTCTTCTTTTAACATAAAAAGTCTGCTTATAGGACAAGCAAGGTAGCAAAGTGGTACAGGGCTTGCACTGCATGAATGAGGAGCTGGGTTCTATTCCTCAGGTCCACATGCACAGAAAAACCTGGAAGTGGTGCTGTGGGTCAAATGGTAGAATGCTATACTTTAGCAAAAGCAGCTCAGGGACAGCACCTGGCCTCTAAGTTAAAGCCTAAGGACCAGCAAAACAAAATGTCTGCTCTTTTAGTCAATGCTTCCCCTGAAAATTAAAATACAAACTTACAAATGACTTTAGTTCACTTTCAATACTACTGTCCTCCTTTCCAGTGAGTGCAGGGGCTGCACACAGAAGACACTCTATGCCTGTGCTGTCACTTGTAAACTAGCTGTTGTACAACAGTAAGCAGCAACACATACATTTCTGTTCTTATTATTTTAAACACAATGGGCTTTGTCAAGGTAGGTAAAATAAGTGAAGGAAACCTTTCTTTTTCACTTATTGGTTGTGATTGTAATGGATCTATATTGCTGAGGACTTAAGTCTGACACTCTTTGTCATTTGAGTTCTCTCTGAACTACTTTTCAATTTGTTTTCTTCTTAGGACACACACACACACACACACACACACACACACACACAAATATCCTGAAGAATTTTAACTAGTTCATCAGACAATAGTTTTACTACCAATTCTTCTTGTCCACAGCAATTGTATCATCTACAAAAGACAAGACAATTAGGCCACTGGCTTAACTTGACTAACAAGTCCCTGGGTCAACAGTCAACCTTGGTGAAACCTGGGCACAAAATGTCCCATGCCAGATATGCCATGTGGTGCTGGTGGTGTACTGATGGGTAGCACAGGCCCTGTTCTGGGCTCCTCACTCCTGTCCCAAGGAGCTTGCCAGGTTTGCATATTGCATGATGACTTTGGCACTGTGCTCCTCTCCTCAACTGGCTCCTCACCAATCTTTTCTTTCCTGTACCTTCCATTTTGAGTTCTGGCCTAGACTATGAGCCCAGCCAACTTCCAACACACCTGATGAAGTCTCCACATCAAACTATTGGTAACAAACATTTAAGTTAGAATGCACATATAAAGATTTGGCTTGGTTTGGCATGACCCCATGGACAAGTGAAGTAAAGATGGTTAGCTGGGGATGCCCCAGGTAGTGATTTTCTCAAAGTACTGACAACACTATAACAGGGACTTCATAGAAGGATGTTTCTGATCAAGAAAACTGAAAGAAAAAAATGTAAAAGAACCTCACAAATCACTGAGGAAACTGAAAAGAGAGGTAATGGTAAGATGTTTCTCAAAGGAGCAAGAAAAATGTACACTTAATATTATGCTAATTATGGGAGGAAAATGACCTAGAGTGGGACAAACATAAAGATATAAATTCTCAAGGTAATGCAAGGGGGTCTTGGGTGGTCCTTTAGGGTCTAGTGAAAATCCTATGATAGCCTTGTTCAGTACCCACTGTGCTCAGTATCCCAGCTTCTGTCCCTTCCAGTCACTCTGAGATGCATCATTCCAGGTTAACCTCAGGAAGAAACAAGCATTCACCTAATATCCTGCTCTCTCATTGGGATCAAGATTGCTTGGGAACTGGAGGGTTTTGGTTAAATACTTCGATCTCTGGGGAGCAGACCCTTCAGGGTCATGACTTTGGGTCATATGAACTGCCCCTGCTGATGATATCACAATGTTCTGTAACATAGATGTGACTATGTTTGTGTACTTTATCCAGTACCATTCAATGAATGGCTATTGAAAATAATCTAATTTAGAGTTGAAATCTTTGAACAAAGGCACAACTCTTCTAAAGCCTAACTTTGGATATTGCTACAGGATGAAACTTGTGATAGGACTGTTGACATTCTGAAAAATTATATAACTGAACCCACTCTTAGTGATTAGGTTTAAGGTGGATATAAACCCAAGGCATGGTCCACCACTTCTCTTCTCAGGACATAGGAGCTTTTAGAATGAGCTGAAACTAAATATCCTGTCATTCACCCCTGGGAGTGGCCTTGAAATAAAGTGCTATCCATAAAGGAAGAACAACAAAACTGCTTCTGCACATCTGGACAGAACAGACTGAAAAGATTATTTCTCCTACATGTGTGTGCACACAGTAGAAGACCATTGTGTTCTCGTTCAAATATATTGGTATTCTGAGATGTTAAATAATCACTATTGACTCTCTATGATACTGTTTCAAGTATACTGAAATATTTGGCCACATTTTATATGTTGAGATCTCTCTTGCAATGTCTAATTCCATACCTTACAGATGGGGACCACATTGTGATTCATAGTACCTTGAACCTCTGCAAGGACCTATGAACTAGTCAGAAACATAAAGGAATATGCATGTCCATTCACATGACAAAAGATAGAAATTATTTGTGACAATTTATCATTACCCAGGCGTATAAGACATTTCAATATCAACTTCAATTGACGGACCATGACTATAACCTATAGAGTATTTTAGGTTTCTATAGAAATGGAAACTTTCCTGCATGAAGGCCAAAGAACCCATTTTTACAAAATATCTTCCCCAGCCTTGAAGTTCTACTCAGGGCCTGGGTACTGTCCCTGAGATTTTGTAATAAAGGAACAAATGTGATGACAGTCTATCAACATGATTCACAGCACTACTTGTGGGAAATTTGGTGAAAATTGGTGATAACAGTCCCACAGCATTACCTAGCTAGTTGGTCTTTCAATTGTGATTTTAAACCTCATACTCTTTAGCAACTAAGAATTCTGATATGAAGCACCAGTGCCCTGTTAGATCAGGAGATCTTAACTACTTGATCTAAGGACTCATGGTTTCCACAGAATAGGATATAAAATTAATAACATCATATAGACATAGGCAAAGGTCCTTTTGCAATCTCAGTAAAGGTCTGTTTACCTATCATTCTGTAAACCACATCCAAATTCTTCAACTAAATATTTGGAAGAATGCATTGTTTGCACAGATCATATTAATGGCCGTCAGGTTGAATTCAGGGGCAAAATTTGTGAGGCTTCCTTTACCTTCTATATCAGATGCCCTTTTGTATCACTGATTTTTCACCTTAGGGTCTTGCTTCTTTGTCTGGGCCTTTCAACACACTAATTTTATAATTACATATCACAAGTAGCAAACAAGATAGGCACATATGACCAGATCCATGCTTTTATTGGCTAAGATACCATTTTCATGAAGCTTTTATGTGGGATGGCCTACAAATACTATCCTTCCAATATCAGCTTCCTGAGTAGCTAAGATTCCACACATGAGGAGGTGTAATTGCTCATTTTTAATCACTGGTTTTAAATTAAAAGAAGGAAAGGGTAGTTTACCAATTCAGTGAGCAGTAAGTCCCTTAAATTTTGAGCTCAAGGAAAAGTGTTGGCCAAATGATAATAACAAAAATAATAAAATAAAAAATAAAATGCTATGATGAGGGCTACTTTGAATGAATGTGGTATGTTGGTTTATGTCTTTCAATTACAGCTACATGACAGGCCTAGGTAGAAGGGACTCCCGTCTATGAACCATCCTTTATCAGAAAGCATCCAGTTTGTAAAAATGGGAGAAAGAGCTATATCCAAATGGTTGGTGTTTGTGTATGTGTGTGTGTGTATGTGGTACAAATAGGAAGGCCAAGGATCTCCTAATCCCCCTATTATTTTCTTTACTAGGCCTCAGTAGATAAAAAGGGTGAACAGTGTGAGGGAAGACATTAAGCTAGCAACCTAGCTAAATGTGAAATCCACTGTCCTTATCCTGTAAATGGAACCCTAGCTAGGATTTAAGGATTCTCTTTGAACAAGTAAAATAAATACTGAAATTGTTGAAGGCACAGGAAGCCTGAAGTGAAGCACTGAATGAAACCTCTTATTCCCAGAGAGAGATTTCTTCATAACAGCCCACAGGGCTCATGTTTGATTCCTAGCTTTTATGGAATCCAAGATGAGAGAATCTCCCTTGAAGCCAGCTCTGGCTGGCTTCAACTCAGTGCCTGAGTTGAAGACCTCATATTGGCAAAAAAACAAAAAACAAAAAAAACATTTCTTCATGAAAGTGTGAAAGTAGAGCTCTTCATGTAACCACACAGCTCTGGACATATCTGGAATAACTGGCTTATATAGGATCTGGAGTATTGGTCTTGGTTTACTAATTACGCACTGTCTGAAGTGAACAGACATTTTTTTCTAAATGCCTCCAGGATGTCTTTTATTAAATAACCATACAGTGGCATCTATCTTGGCCCTAGAAATTCTAAATTTAGAATTTCTTTAAAAGAAGACAGTGTATTTGTTGGAAGCCACATTTTGGAAGATGGAATACTGCAGTGTTTATTACACAGCTAGCAATTCTGCAAGCAGCCTGTTGTAACAATGACTAGCAGTCGACAAATACACTTAGGCAGCTTGGAAACAGGACAGAAAGGAAAAGAAAAAGAATAAAATAAACACTATGAAACCAATCAGCACCAAAAGAGTGCTGAATTGGGACACTATGATGACCAGAGAGAAGCCAGGAGACAGGACACAGGACATGATCACAGAGACATGTACCAAGGCATCTAGTGCCACTGCTGATCCTGCCTAAATAGGGCCTAAGCAGGAGGCAGGTCCACAGGATATTCCAGTCCCAGGCACTGGACTAACAGATTGAGTAACATATCAACCAAATTCTCACCCCTGCTTCCAGGGAACCAGCCACACCCATCAGTTGGCAAGTGATGGATGGGGGCATTTCCTTCCCCCTGCATGAAGACAAGATGCCAGACCCCACCATCCACCATGTGGCCAATAGGGCACCAGCCACACCTGACCTCCTTACTTAATATTACTGAATTATTAAGTCAATTTATAAAATGTTACAGCCTCCTTATCATATTATAAACAGTAGAAGGATTTCCTGTTTGTAAAAGCCATTTTTCTTGAGTCCCACGTCTGAAACAATAATTTTCACATTCACTAAAATTTAAACATTCTTTTTTTTTGGTCCAGTCATGGGGCCTGAACTCTGGGCCTAAGCGCTGTCCCTCCGCTCTTCAGCTCAAGGCTAGAGCCCTACCATTTGAACCACAGTGCCACTTCCGGCTTTTTTTTTTTTTTTTGCTTATGTGGTGCTGAGGAATGCAGCCCAGGGCCTCAGGCATGCAAGGCAAGCGCTCTACCACTGAGCCAACTTCTCAGCCCCTAAACATTCTTCTTTTGAATAGTTCATTTCTTCCTTCTTCCTCATTCTTTCCCTTCCTCTTTCCCTCTCTCACATCACTCCTTCCTGCCTTCCTGCCTGCCTTCTTTCCATCGTTCCTTCCTTCCTTCCTCTCAGGGCCTAGAAGTGATGCTGTAGCTCAAGTGGCAGATGGTCTTATTTTTTTGTTAACTTCAAATTTTGTGAGAGATTGGTCAATATCTTTGTGTGCTCGATTATTTCCCCTGTTGTCCTATCCACTTTGGCCCTCTATGAGATAACACAGGTGCGACACATCATCCACACTGGTGTTTTGTAATAGCTCGCTCAGCAGAACAACTAAATGGGCTAAGAGTGAATCAATCACAAGTTGCTCATCACCAGTGATTAATTAAAGAAAAGAGCAAGCACTGAAGACACTTTGGGCTTCTCCCCAAGGCAAAATGCACAGATTCTAGTCTTTATTATTCTATCATATTTTTAAATATACATTTTTATTGTAAAGATACTGTACAGATTGGTTATATCATTATATGAGTTAGGTCATGAATACATTTCCTATTGAGCATTGTTACCCCTCCGATAAAGACTTTACTACTATGGATGTACTCCAATAAGGACTAAAATCTTCCATTAGATCTTCCATTCAAAAACTGAACTGGAATAAGTAAGTCATTTGTACTATAAGGCCTGGATCACACATACAGAGGGAGACTTAAGGGAGCGGTAGAAAAATGGTTGTTCTCATGTTCTTGCCTCCTATCATAACAGTCTTTACTCATCTATCATTCCCATAAGCATGTTGGAGATGATCTGAATCCAGTCCCAAAGGGCTAGAACTCATATTACTAAGAAGAGTTTATCAAATTACCCAGACACACCATTCCTTAGTATAAAAGACACAAGTTTATAATTTCAATCTCTGAATTACTTTTCGAGACTGGTTGTTTCTACATGCTTTGGATAATATTGAAGGACACCATACCCACTCAACATAATGATAAATGTTGGCTCAAAGAGAGCTGAAGAGTGAAGAATAGTTTCCCATCACATCTAGCTTACCTCTGCCATGAAGAATCTCTCTGTATAATTTACAGATGTTTTCTGACAAAGATTTTCCTACATTGGGTTTCTTTCCAGGGTGAATATTTTAATAATTGCTGAAGGTTGTCTTCTGGTTAAAGACTTCCTCTCATGTTTATATTTACAGAAATTCTGTCATGTGTCCAGGTCTCAGATACCTGTACAGATGTGACTTCTGGCAAAATGTTTTCTATACTCATAATTTCTCTCCTGTGTATGATCTCACATATGCTGAGGACTCATTTCTGATTGAAAGTCATTTCAAATATGTTCTATTCAGTACTTTCTTTTCTCGTATGTGAGTCAGTTCTCTGATGAACACTGAGGTATTCCTGTCAGGTCAAAGGCTTTCCACATTGTAATATTTTTAAGATTTGTCCGCTGTGTGTTCTATGAACTTGGATCCATAAATACTTGGTAAAGGACTTTCCACATTTGATATATTTGTATTTTCTCATCTGTGTCTGTTCTCTGATGTAAACTGTGTTATGACTTTTTCTAGAAAACCTTTCCATTTTTCCTACATATGATTTTTCTCCTCTTTGTTATCATAAGGTCTCTATCCCGTATTGGTTCTGTATTGCAATTTCAATTTTCTTACAGATCAAAGACTTTCCCATTTGGTACAATCTTAAGTTATTTCATTTGTGTGAATCAACTTATGTGTGTTAAGCTGTGACCTCCAGGTCTTTTCACACTGGTTGCATTCATAAGGTTTCTCTCCTTGTGTTCTGTGATGGATGTTAAAGTGTTCCTTCCAGGTGAAAGAATTTCCATGCCTGCTACATACATAACATTTCTCTCTGGTGGGTTTTTTTTCTGATGGACAGAAAGGTGTAAGTTCTGGTCGAAAGACTTTCCACATAGCTTACATTCATAAAATTTCTCTCCTGTGTGTGCTCTCTGGTGGACTGTAAGGTGTAGCTTCTGGCTGAAAATCTTTCCACACAAATGACATTCATAAGTTTTCTTTCCTGTGTGTTTTCTGATGGACAATGAGGCTTGACTTCCAGGGGAAAGCCTTTCCGCACATGTTACATTCATAAGTTTTCTCTCTTGTGTGTGTTGTCTGGTGGCCGGTAAGGTATGACTTCTTGGTGAAAGACTTTCCACATATGTTACATCCATAAGGTTTCTCTCCTGTGTGTGTTCTCTGGTGGCTACTAAGATATGCCTTGCAGGTGAAAGACTTTCCACAAATGTTACATTCAAAAGGATTCTCTTTTGTGTGTGTTCTCTGGTGAACTGTAAGCTTTGATTTCTGGATGAAAGACCTTCCACACACATTACATTCATAAGGTTTCTTTCCTGTGTGTGTTATCTGATGGACAGTGAGGGTTGAATTCCAGGTGAAGGACTTTCCACAAAAGTTACATTCATAAATTTTCTCTCCTGTGTGTGTTCTCTGGTGGCTAGTAAGATATTCCTTGCATGCGAACGACTTTCCGCAAATGTTACAATCAAAAAGTTTCTCTTTTGTGTGTGTTCTCTGGTGGCTAGTAAGCTGTGATTTCTGGGTGAAACACTTTCTACACAGGTTACATTCATAAGGTCTCTCTCCTGTGTGTGTTCTCTGGTGGAGAGTAAGCTTTGATTTCTTGATGAAAGACTTTCCACATACGTTACATTCATAAGGTTTCTCTCTAGTATGTGTTCTCTGGTGGAGAGTAAGGTATGCCGTCTTGGCGAAAGACTTTCCACACACGTTACATTCATAAGGTTTCTCTCCTGTGTGTGTTCTCTGGTGGCTAGTAAGATATGCCTTGCAGGAGAAAGACTTTCCACAAATGTTACATTCAAAAGGTTTCTCTTTTGTGTGTGTTCTCTGGTGAACAGTAAGCTTTGATTTCTGGATGAAAGACTTTCCACACATGTTACACTCAAAAGGTTTCTTTCCTATATGTATTATCTGATGGACAGTGAGAGTTGACTTCCGGGTGAAGGACTTTCCACACAAGTTACATTCATAAATTTTCTCTCCTGTGTGTATTCTCTGGTGTCTAGTAAGATATGCCTTGCATGTGAAAGATTTTCCACAAATGTTACATTCAAAAGGTTTCTCTTTTGTGTGTGTTCTCTGGTGGACAGTAAGCTTTGATTTCTGGGTGAAAGACTTTCGACACATGTTACATTCATAAGGTTTCTCTCCTGTGTGTGTTCTCTGAGGGACAATAGGGTGGTTCTTCTCAGTGAAAGACTTTTCACACTCTTTACATTCTTCAACTACAGAAGACACATGAGGACTATATGCAGCACACATCTTACCAGGTTCACTGAAAACACCCATGTTCTGACAGCCAGTGACCTTTTCTATCCTCATCCCTAAGGAGTTTGCATTATTCTTAATCAATTCTGACTTCTGTATGGAGCTCAAATGAAAATTTCTTATAAGTCTCACTTTTTCCTCCCCTGGGTTACTATTCATGACTGCTACTTCAGAGAGATATTTATGGTGACTTTCCTGACAGGTGCTAATCACATCCTCCATTTCTGGGACATCTAAAATGAATAATAGAAAAATAGACAAAAACATAAATGAGATCCATAAATTCCTTAATGTAAAGATATTTCCTCACTTTCTGTTACTAGATTTTCAAATATCAAAGCATTGCTTTATGCAGAATATATACTTTTCTTTACAATGTAGTAATTACGAAAGTAGTACTGACATTTCACAATGGAAAATAATGTTTTCTGTATTTCAGATTTTTCTTTTTTTTCTCAAGGAAATATTTACTCAAATAATTCATCTCTATACTCTTAATGCTTCCATTCTGAATCTCCCTCTATGCCCAGCACCACTGATAAGAAATTGTCCCAATCAGAGAATAGCAGCCCTAGCATACTCCTATTTTCCTCCTACCTGCATAATACTAGTTTAAAAGAAAATGAGATCTCCTTTCTACATTTCTTATTGTCTTTTCCTCTTTATGAAAGACTTCTCTACAGAAAAAGGGAATTGCTAACATTAACTACACTGGCACACCAAATTCAGTTTGTCTCCAGGAGAATTCTGGATTGAAAATTCCTTGAGACAAAGGATCACCTAGTTCTCTGCCACACATGACTCAGGGGTACTAGGAATACTATTGCTCTGTACAGCTCAAGATAAACAGACCAACTGGGCTCTGGACCCACCATGAGCATTGTAGATGCTTTAACTCACCTGTGAAATTCTTGTCTGAGGCTTCTCTTATCCATGGTTCTGCACCTTGCTCCAGCTTCACAATCAATTCAGGTTTAGGAACACAGTGCCCTGTGACTAAGAAATAGTGGAAAACAATTGCTCTTGCTGGGTCATCATTAATGTAAGGTCGCAGACATCCTCTTCACAAGGTTGCTCCTAAATCTGGTTTCTCAATTGTTTGTGTGGGGGGTGGTCGAGTTGTGGGGCCTGAACTCTGGGCCTGGGAGCTCTCTCTCAGCTCTTAAGCACAAGGCTAGCACTCTATCACTTGAGCCACAATGCCAATTCCAGCTTTTTTCCCCTGCTTATGTGGTGCTTAGAAATCAAACACAGGTTCTCAAGCACACAAGGCAATCGCTCTACCTCTGAGCCATCTTCCAGGCCCATGGTTTCTCTATTCTTAATAGCTCCATGGTGGAGTTTCCCTCAGCTTTGAGTTTATTGTGTCCATTGTGTGGCTTGAACTCAGCTCTTTTGCTCAAAGCTAGCATTCTACTAGTTTGAGTCTTGGCTACATTTCTAGTTTTGGAATGATTAATTGGAGATAAGAGTCTCATGGTCATTTTTCTATAGTTGCTGGCTTAAAACCAAAATCTTCAGATTTCAGCCTCCACAGTATCTAGGATTCCAAGCTTGATGTACTAAACTCTGTGTCAAGTTTGGCTTACAAATACACACTTTCAACTGCTGGTTTCCAGTTCATACTGTCAGTAGTAATGCATATTCTATCTAGACTCTACATCTACCTATAATAATAACCCCACGGCTGGGAAGTCAGTCGCCTGTGAGTGGAGCATATTTTAGAACTTTTGTCCAACTACTGATTAGAATCCTTAAAGAATGAGAAAAAAAATAGCTCTTGAGTTACATATAATGAAGTTGAAGTTTCCCTTACAAAGAAATGACACTTCCCTTGGAGTGGAAACTTTTTCTTTTTTTTTTGAAATGCAATGGTCCAAAGGCTTACACTTGTAACCCTTTATTGAGGAGGTGAGATCAGAAGAGGCAGGCTTGAAACCAACCTGGGCATGGAAACCCAGAATATACCCCAAAACAAAAGCCAAAATGGAGTTGTGGCTCATGCAGTAGTGGGAAAGGCAAACAACACCAAGCTCCCAGACCTGAATTTGGCTGGCTTTTATACTGGCAGTTTTTTTACCTGGGAATGGACTGGAATCTTATACCTAAATAACATAAACAGTCAAATGTCTACCAAAATAAAAGCACTTGATCTTCCAAGAAAAAGTGACCTTTGCTCACCCAAGGACATTAGGTTGCTATAGGTCTCCAGCATTACATCTCTGTGAAGGGTCC
>NW_012267570.1:27025-28920 GCF_000151885.1 Dipodomys ordii | reverse complement strand
TTTCCTATGCATGTACACCAAAAACATTTGTTAAAATATAATTTGAATACAATACAATGCCCTTGATATGTGTCAGCCTGTACTGATTCTTGAACTCAAGGTCAGGAAACTGACCTTGAAATTATTTGGTTCAATGATAATGTTCTACCACTTAAGCCACATTTGCACTTCCCACTCCTTTGGTAGTGTATTGGAGATAAGTCTCTCAGACTTTCAGATCCCCCTGGCTGCAATCTGTGATCCTTGTAGGATTCCTTCATGTCCATCCCAGGGGACCACAAGCAGGCACAGGAGAAAGACTATTATAAGGTTTATTAGAAGGACCATATTTCATAGGACAGGGAGCACAAGCGTTTGTCCCTCTTCAGGTTGCAACAGGATCTGGGGGGCAGGAAGTGAGTTAAGTACATACTCAGGTGAGTCTGAGCTGAGAGAGGGAGTGGCCAGCTGTAGGGAGGGAACTCTAGCTCTGGGAGGAGCTCAGGTCTGGGTGGAGCTGAGGAGTAAAGGTGAGGATAATACTAACTTTCCTCAGATCTCAGCCTTCTGAATACCTAAGATTACAGCTATTAGACATGATAGCCCAGTTACAATGTTCTTTTTAAAATTCAGATTATATTCTAATGCAATAATATGAAATAGAAAACTTGAAATTTTTAAGGCAGGATGTTCAGTCACTACGGTGTATGAGGACAGTCCACATCCCAAAACACAGAAAATGCCCCCACCTTGAAATCTGTAACACTCCTCATCTTAAGAATTGTAAATGTGAACACTTAGGTGGCTCAGTGGAGAGTGCTTGCCTTGTATGCATGAGGCCCTGGGTTAGGTTGCTCAGCACCACATAAACAGAAGCTGGAAGTGGTGCAGTGGGTCCAGTAGTAGAGCAGTAGCCTTGAACTGAAGAGCTGAGGGACAGAGCCCAGGCCCAGAGATCAAGCCATGTGAATGATGAAAAGAAAAATCATACCACAAATAACATAGTGCATATAATAATATTTAAAGGTACTGGACACAAGTGTCTCATGTTGGTAAACCTGAGACCTGAGGATTTAGATTTCATCTAGCCCTTTTAGAAAGGTCAATGAAACTCTTATCTACAATTAATCACCTAAAAATCCAGAAGTAGAAATTGATAGATGGCTCAAGTGATAAATCCTTAAGATAAAATGGCCAGGGACAGCACTCAGACAGTGAGATCAATACCTAATATTAGTATGTTTTACTGTGATATATGGAAATAAATGCTACTTTTAAAAAGTGGGTGGAATTGTGCAAAAATGCATATTGTTCAATAAGTAATGAAATCAATGAAATCAATCGAGTAATCAATCAAGTAATGAAATCAGTACCTGGCTTATGGAACTTTGACATACATCTATATGTATATATACCCATAAGTATATATGTATATATACAAATGTGTATGTATACATATATGTGTATATATACATATATATACTCACCTGTGTATATATAGGTATATATGTATGTATGCACACATACATAAGTATATATATCATTTTCACAATAATTTTTTAAGAATGCAAAAGCAACAGAAAGATAGAATAAATTCTCCTATGGATGTAGGTAGCATTTGGAGCAGGGAGGGTAAGCAGACATGGTATAGGAGGTGAATATGGTTTTAAAAAGTTTGTGTGTGTGTGTTTGTGTGTGGTGTGTTTATCAATGAAACTTGCTCACATTGGGTTTTTGGTTTACATTTGCTCATTTGTTGTTGTTGTTGTTGTTTCACATTCCTGGGGCTTGAACTTAAGGTGTGAGAACAGTTCCTGAATTTCATTATGCTGAAGGCTACCACTCTACCACTTGAGCTACAACACCAGTGCTTCTAGGGGTGTTTGGTAGTTGTTGTTTATTAGGTACTGAGAAAT
>NW_012267570.1:14594-23223 GCF_000151885.1 Dipodomys ordii | reverse complement strand
GAAAGTAGTACTGACATTTCACAATGGAAAATAATGTTTTCTGTATTTCAGATTTTTCTTTTTTTTCTCAAGGAAATATTTACTCAAATAATTCATCTCTATACTCTTAATGCTTCCATTCTGAATCTCCCTCTATGCCCAGCACCACTGATAAGAAATTGTCCCAATCAGAGAATAGCAGCCCTAGCATACTCCTATTTTCCTCCTACCTGCATAATACTAGTTTAAAAGAAAATGAGATCTCCTTTCTACATTTCTTATTGTCTTTTCCTCTTTATGAAAGACTTCTCTACAGAAAAAGGGAATTGCTAACATTAACTACACTGGCACACCAAATTCAGTTTGTCTCCAGGAGAATTCTGGATTGAAAATTCCTTGAGACAAAGGATCACCTAGTTCTCTGCCACACATGACTCAGGGGTACTAGGAATACTATTGCTCTGTACAGCTCAAGATAAACAGACCAACTGGGCTCTGGACCCACCATGAGCATTGTAGATGCTTTAACTCACCTGTGAAATTCTTGTCTGAGGCTTCTCTTATCCATGGTTCTGCACCTTGCTCCAGCTTCACAATCAATTCAGGTTTAGGAACACAGTGCCCTGTGACTAAGAAATAGTGGAAAACAATTGCTCTTGCTGGGTCATCATTAATGTAAGGTCGCAGACATCCTCTTCACAAGGTTGCTCCTAAATCTGGTTTCTCAATTGTTTGTGTGGGGGGTGGTCGAGTTGTGGGGCCTGAACTCTGGGCCTGGGAGCTCTCTCTCAGCTCTTAAGCACAAGGCTAGCACTCTATCACTTGAGCCACAATGCCAATTCCAGCTTTTTTCCCCTGCTTATGTGGTGCTTAGAAATCAAACACAGGTTCTCAAGCACACAAGGCAATCGCTCTACCTCTGAGCCATCTTCCAGGCCCATGGTTTCTCTATTCTTAATAGCTCCATGGTGGAGTTTCCCTCAGCTTTGAGTTTATTGTGTCCATTGTGTGGCTTGAACTCAGCTCTTTTGCTCAAAGCTAGCATTCTACTAGTTTGAGTCTTGGCTACATTTCTAGTTTTGGAATGATTAATTGGAGATAAGAGTCTCATGGTCATTTTTCTATAGTTGCTGGCTTAAAACCAAAATCTTCAGATTTCAGCCTCCACAGTATCTAGGATTCCAAGCTTGATGTACTAAACTCTGTGTCAAGTTTGGCTTACAAATACACACTTTCAACTGCTGGTTTCCAGTTCATACTGTCAGTAGTAATGCATATTCTATCTAGACTCTACATCTACCTATAATAATAACCCCACGGCTGGGAAGTCAGTCGCCTGTGAGTGGAGCATATTTTAGAACTTTTGTCCAACTACTGATTAGAATCCTTAAAGAATGAGAAAAAAAATAGCTCTTGAGTTACATATAATGAAGTTGAAGTTTCCCTTACAAAGAAATGACACTTCCCTTGGAGTGGAAACTTTTTCTTTTTTTTTTGAAATGCAATGGTCCAAAGGCTTACACTTGTAACCCTTTATTGAGGAGGTGAGATCAGAAGAGGCAGGCTTGAAACCAACCTGGGCATGGAAACCCAGAATATACCCCAAAACAAAAGCCAAAATGGAGTTGTGGCTCATGCAGTAGTGGGAAAGGCAAACAACACCAAGCTCCCAGACCTGAATTTGGCTGGCTTTTATACTGGCAGTTTTTTTACCTGGGAATGGACTGGAATCTTATACCTAAATAACATAAACAGTCAAATGTCTACCAAAATAAAAGCACTTGATCTTCCAAGAAAAAGTGACCTTTGCTCACCCAAGGACATTAGGTTGCTATAGGTCTCCAGCATTACATCTCTGTGAAGGGTCCTCTGACCAGTATCCAGATCCTGCCACTCCTTCCATGTGAAGTACACAGCCACATCATCAAATGATATCAGCTTCTGTAATGGCACATTTCCATCAAGAAATTAAACCTGGGTCATGAGAATTCCAATCTGGAATTTCATTATGCTGCAGGTCTGCTTTTGTCTTACATAAAATGTTTGCACCTTGCTGTGTTATCTATTCACTGGGAAAATTAAATAGCAAATTAGAAATATTTGACAATATATAAACCTGGTCATTAAAATACACAGATTGGGGCTGGGAAGGTGGCTCAGTGGTAGAGTGCTTGCCTTGCATGCATGAGGCCCTGGGTTCGATTTCTCAGAACCACATAAGCAAAAAGAAAAAAGCTGGAAGTGGTGCTGTGGCTCAAGTGGTAGAGAGCTAGCCTTGAGCTGAAGAGTTGAGGGACAGCGCCCAGGCCCAGAGTTCAGGCCTCACAACCGACTAAAACAATAATTAAATAAGTAAAATAAAATAAAATACACAGATTGGCAGGGCACTGGTGGCTTATCCTCCTAGCTATTCAGGAGGCTGAGGTCTGAGGATCTAGGTTCAAGGCCAGCCCAGGCAGGAAAGTCCATGAGACTCTTATCTCCAATAAACCACCAGAAAACAGAAATTAGCACTGTCACTTAAGTGGTAGAGCCCTCACCTTGACCTGAAGAGCTGAGGGACAACAACCAGGTCCAGAATTCAAGCCCCAAGACCAATAAAATATTACAGTTTCCCTAATACATGCAAACACATTTCTGCTGCTAGCAATAGAGACAAGATAAAAACTCTAAGGAAACAGTAATCTAGCATGACAACAATAAGTCTAAGGAGGTGTCTGAAAATTTATATTATCATTTTTTGATAAAATGTTAGTACATATCAGTGTAACAATGAATTAAACAAATATTTTTTCTGCATTTACATATACTGCTTCACCATAAATCCTATTTAGACTTTCTATTAACACATACTCTCAAAAGCAAGCAGAACATATTCAGGATATCACATGGAATACAGAACATAGAACATTACTAGATCTATGAGAAGCAGTGTCCACATGAATATTAAAAAATACTAACAGTACTACAGAAAGTAGCTAATGATTTATTTGGCCCACATAAGATTTGATTGAGGGGCTGGGAAGGTGACTCAGTAGTAGAGAGCTTGCCTTGCATGCATGAAGCCCTGGGTTCGATGCCTCCACACCAAATAAGCAATAAAAAAAAAAAGCTGGAAGTGGCACTGTGGCTCAAGTGGAAGAGCGCTAGCCTTGAGCTGAAGAGCTGAGCGACAGTGCCCAGGCTCAGAGTTCAGGCCCCACGACCAGACCTCCTCCCTCCCCCCCCAAAAAAAAGATTTGATTGAGTTCACACATAAAAATATCCTAGGTTAACCATGTTTGGTTTAAATACTAAATATTGAAATATGGTCACAGATACCCTGATATATCCATCCTATGTAAAAATGAACTGCTACCATGAAGTTTTCTAAACTTTGCCTACATTCTACAATACAAAATATAGGTGGGAGGGGAATAAAATATTCCTTTACAAGATTTTCATTTTCATAGGCTTCATGGAAGGTGGAGGAAAATGTATAGAAGCTCAAGGAACACTCAATATAACAAAAATGATAAATATGACCAAATGCTCAAATGTGTAACATATTCCTGAGTCATTTCTCCAGGAGATTCCTAAGGATATATTTCCACTTGTGTTAGTTAATAGCAAAATTCCTCAGAGATCAAAATCAATTCCTGGGCAAACATCTGTGAGATTTTGCAACAAGTGATATTTCTAATAAAGAACACCTGGTCACTGTATTTTTTTTTATCAAAACCAGTTCCAATCAAATACTGGCAGTGAATTAAAATATTCAAAAGTAGTGGGAAGGAAAAACAAAACAGAATGCCACATCAAATGAAGTTAGACCAAAGATAACAGAATCAGGAGAAAACTGATTTTCTTGTAGTGTATCAATTGGGGGAAGAAAGTACTTTTCTGTAGTGAACTCTGAAGTTGAGCTGAAGAGGGAAAACGTTTGAGAGGCTGGAATTCCAGCCTGACCGCAGTGAGAACACTGAGAGCTGGCCCCAGAAGACTTAAAAGGGAATTCTGGAGAGGGTTAAGAGACTGGAGGGCAGGCCTTTTCCTTATTGTTGGAAAGATAGAAAGACAGCATCTGAACCTGAGCTGCTGTTGACCTTGAAGGCTAGGTAAGGTGAACTTCATGTCTGCATTTCTCTGGGAGCCAGTCTTCTGTCCCAGAGAATAAGGAAACATGTATCCCTCACAAACTGTTGTGGCTCTGATTGTACTATTAATATAGATACTCCAATTTTGCATGTTATCAATGGTAATCTTCCCTGTGTGCACTCAAGGAGCTATGCTTGCTTGCTGGCACCAAGGAACCAAGTGCCGGAGAGACTTTGGATCCCTGGTTTCCCCTAAGTCTATCTGTTTATGTTTTTGTGTTTCTCTAATTTTCTTTGTTTCTGGAATCCTGTAGAACACTCTAGGCAAAAATTTTCCTATACATTGGGTAGGAAAAATTTCAATCCTAAGAGCCATGTCAGCAAAGTAAAAGTGATCACTAAGAAAAAGTAGTTCCCAGATAGATCATTTGAAGAAAAGAAACTACTGAGACACATATGGAGGAAAGAGTGAATGAGAAAAGTAAGAAAAAAAGATAGACAGATAGATACAAAGAGAGAAAAATGGAAAAATAACCAACACTAGTGAGTAGAAAATCAAAAATAGAGAGAGAAAATGGAGGAAAGAAATCTTGTGAGGATACTTTAGAAAACAAACAGGAGGGCTGGGAAGGTGGCTCAGTGGTAGAGCTCTTGCCTTGCATGCATGAGGCTCTAGGTTCGATTCCTCAGTACCACATAAGCAAAAAAGAAGAAAACCAGAAGTGGTACTGTGGCTCAAGTGGTAGACCCCAAACCTTGAGCTGAAGATCTGAGGGACAGCGTCCAGGCCCAGAGTTCAGGCATCACGACTGGACAAAAAAAAGAAAGAAAAGAAAAGAAAACAAACAGGAATTTGTAGAAAGACCATAAAGCTTAGCAACAAGTATAGCCTAAGTTTCACGTAAGATCAAGACCATGAAGTAGTTCAAGAAGTATATTTGGAGAGTAATTTAAGTACATATAGGTTAATCATTCCTTAAGAACACATGAAGGTGTGTATGACCACACTATTTCAGCAATTCCAGGAAAATTTCATTGAGATAGTTTAATGTTACTCATGAGGATGTGATCTGGTGGCAATCTATCCTTCACCTTCCATGAGAAGTAACCTGCTCGGTGTCATTAGATCACATAACAGATTTGATTACATTTTATGACAAGATGAAACCTAGACATTCTGAAGCCAATATGCATTCAACTTAGAAAGAATATAACCATTTAATCTGGTAAACCTACAAGCAATTATTATCTGCTAATCTATAAGCCAACTTTATCTGATTTATGAATATGTTCCTGAGGCTGAATCTGTGTGGTTGGTATTGTTTTTAATGCTTGAGCATCTTTAGGTTCATATAATGGAATGGAAAACAAATGAGAAATAAAAAACCAACTCACCAGAGATCCATTCATTCTGTCTTGCTGCTGACAATGAGCAGAGGATTCTGGAAGCATGGCTGGGATATAAGACAAATGACGTATTCAGAAATGAATCTGTGAGATTTGGGGCCCAGAATTTCCTCTTGCAAACATAATACATAGGCTGAAAAATGGTAAAGCCATCTTAGAAGAATCTTTAATGTCTCAGGCAAAGCATTAAAGTCTCCAATAAACACAAATCCAGTCCATTTCCTGGTAGATAGATATTATTAAACCAACTAATTTCTATGTTTATGTACATACGACATTTGTAAAACTGAATGTTCCCACAACAAATATTGAATGACTGAAAGCAAAAACATATCACATTTCCACAAAAAGTAGTTACTACTGAATATACTTCAGGATGTATGAACTGCTTTTTTTAATGTAAAGGTATACTAGGAATTCATTGGAATTCGTGTTCTAACATCATTTATATATTTAAACACCATGGAAAGCATGTATGATGTAACTCAGTAGTTTTCACCCAAGGTCATAGAGGAAAACATATACAGAATATATTTATTGTGTTATAATATTTCAATAATGGTGTCAAATGGCACATTTCATTGTACCCATTGCACACCTGTGCAATGACTTGCAATTTGCCATTTAACATGTTTTGGCCAAAGGGACATGAGTAAAGATGAGGTAAACCCAGGTTTGAGAAGTCCCTAATGGTCATTTCCCTAAACAGTCAAGGGAGGATCTTTGGCCATCCTAAAGATACAACATAAAATACTCCATATAGGAGTGACACACCTGAAGTTATGCAACACCTACAAATCATACAACCTTCAGTAAGACATATTACCTCAACTTTTCTTCTGTGATTTTCCTTTGAAGGCCATAAGTCCCCGACCAACACTTTCTGCACTACCAGGCACAACCAACCGATTAGAGCTAGCATTAGCAAATCTATAGATGGAACATTTAAGATAAGTTTCACTGATTTCATACTAAAATACCTAGTGGTAACCCAGGCTGAATAAATTAGCAGGAAGAGCATTCGGGATTAGTACATGAATAGATACTTTCAGTCATAACAATTACCCCACCATCCCAAACCACAGCCTCAGGTACCCTCTGATAACTATGCTCTGGCTTATTCCTCAAGCCAGCTCATCACCACTCCTATAAATTAGTTCAAATCTTACAACAACACAAAGTGATTGAGAGTGGTGTAGGAAAGAGTACCACATGAATCTGGTGCTCAGGTAAGTAGCAACAATTTTTGCATAAGGCAAGGGAAGCTAACAACATCTTCCCCTTCCTGTGCTTTTCTGCTTCTTTCCTTTAGGGCTTCTCAGAATTGACAAGGTCTGTCCATTGAGCATGGAGATTCCTATTCATAGGGTGCTCTGCTTCAAACATTGTTAGGCTTCATTCCTAAAAATACAGGACCAGCACTCACTACTCCAATATCCCCTGTACAACTGTCTCTAGAAACAGGATGGTGAGCAAACATCTGTGAACTCAAGCCAGGAGATTAAAACTTCAAGCCAAACAGATTAAAATATGTCTAGGACAAACAATACAGAAGCCCCAAATACAACTGCAATGTAAGAGGACTCAAGGCAGGCACACACCTCACAATTTCACTAGAATTCTTCCTGTACTCCTCTTCCACCTGGGCAAAGCAAATAAAGTCACATGAGTTAATAGAAGAATCCCTTGGTCTTGGAGTACTAATGCACAGCTCTTGGGCTCTCCTAGTCTGGACAATCACCCAGCTTGCTCTCAGACATTTGGGAATCAGGTTCTTGCATCGGAAGGCCCAGAGGCTAATGGCAGCACAAACTCCTGAACCTCAAGCAAATTATCAACCCCAGACTGGAGAAAAACGTGGAGGGGAAAGCGGGTGCTTTGGCGCAAGTGTAAAGCTCTCTTTATAAAGAGCTGACGAGCCCAGGAACGTTGCTTGCAGGCCCAATGTTCAAGCCCCACTAACAACCAAGAAAAAACAGAACCTGAAAAAGAAACCTGTGGAGGATAGACTCCAGCAGCAATCCCACAGTTCCTACCTGACATCAGTTCCAAAGCTTAAGATTCCTTCAAGTTACAGCTCCCAAGCTCCACTGCACAGAGCTGGGCACCTGCCTCCTGGCTCCCACCTATGGAAGGCCGAACTTTACTTCAGGGCACTTCCAGCAGCAAGGCAAAGGGAAAGAATCTAGAAGGGGCAGACTTAAAATGCCCCAGGTGGGCGGGGAGATGAATGCGCAAAAGGATCTCTGCGCCACTTCCGCCCTCCAAAAACAAAAACAACTCAGGACTTTCAAACCAAAAGCCCTCCACGGAAACTACAATTCCCATAATGCTCGGCGCCACCTTGCTTTACCTCTGGTCAGAAGAGTGCTTGGATGCATTGGGACTTTTCTCTCCCTGCTGTGGGACCTAAGATGTGTTTCTTCTTCAAAACCACTGTTTCCTTCGTGAAATATTGTAAAACCAACCAGAAAATGGATATATATGGGGAGAATTGGATGCATTGACTTTTTGGTACTTAGTTCTAATAATGAAATTGAGGTTATGAGACTGTGTTTCTCATACCTTTCTTTTTGTTCTATGCCTGTGTTCTGCTGAGTGTAAATAATATCTCTGTTTTGCTTTACATTGTTTAATACCTCCCCTCTCATCTTACAAATGTACTCATAGACACTGAACTTATACCGGGTCATTTTCCATTAGTGTAATGTCCACATTGGCAGAGAATAAGAAGATGGTTATGTGCATATGCATCATAATCCTTGTGTTGATTTAGATTTTGCAAAATCAAACAATTAATTTTCCAGAAAATCCTCAATTCTATCTATTAAGTGAAATTGAGTTTTTGGCTGTTTCTGAATTTTGCTTTTCATTTAAGGGTTTTATGTTTTTTCTTTTTCTGTTGGTCCTGAGGCTTCAACTCAGAGCTTGGTCACTGTCTGTGAGCATTTGCTGTGCTCTACTTGGATTTCCTTTAATAATTTCTTCAGGTAAGCAGTGAAAAGTTTCCTCACAGGGATTCTTTTTTTTTAATTTAATTTAATTTAATTTGTGAACATACTGTACAGAGGGGTTACAATTACATGGGCAAGATAATGCGTAGATTTCTTACCAAGCATTGCAGCCTCCTCCTTTGGTTTACCCTTCACATCCCTTCCCAGCCTCCC
>NW_012267570.1:6453-12859 GCF_000151885.1 Dipodomys ordii | reverse complement strand
CCACAGCGCCACTTCCGGCTTTTTCTTTTTGCTTATGTGGTGCTGAGGAATCGAACCCAGGGCCTCAGGCATGCAAGGCAAGCACTCTACCACTGAGTCAGCTTCCCAGCCCCTCTTTAGAATTCTTACCTCTTCTCTGATCCTAAAAGTTCCTCTCAGTAGCTTTAGGCTACATATCTAGGGGGCATCTGACTGGTCTTCTCAGACCTTACCCATTAAGCTGTGGAATAAATCTTTGTCTTCTGCCACAGTCACATCAGACTACAAGCAAGACTTCTGTGGGCCAACGGGATAATAATTAAGGAGACAGAGAGATGACTGATGGCACAATTCTGCTATATTTCTCAAATGCTTGTGTAATATTGGTCTAAGCCCACTGTGCCAAAAAGTGCAAACAGCACACATCTTTCCTCATTCTACTTCAGTCTATGTTTTCCACCAAAGCCTCCCTTCACTTAAAGCCCCAGGCCAAACAGCTACAACACACACTTCCTCTAACCAAGAAAGGGCAAGGACTTGCAGCCCTGAGGGTGGGAGTCAATGGCCCTGAAGCCTTTGTTCACAGTTTGCCTGCTCCTGGCAGGCACCCCAGGGTCTACAACAGTCTCCCTCTCTCATAATCAGAGATCCTATACTTGTCTCTTAAATATTTATTGTGGTTTTTGGTGATCCTTTACATACAATATAATTGAGATGGTTTGGATCGGAAAGTTTCATGCCTGGTTTTAGCTCTCCAGTGTATAGTTTTTCCATATTTCCTTTGTGGACCTGAATTATTCCTCATGAAAATGGAAATCAAAGGGCATATTTGGATTTATAGACTTCAACTTAAAAGCACCTCTAATAATATAAAGAAAAATTAATTTCATTCAAAAAAAGTAAATTCCTGAGAGGCAAGGAGAAAAGGATCAGAAAGAATTGGAGTACTTCCAAGACTACATGTGAAGTGTAGTTTTCATTGTTCAAGCCTGTATTTCTGATGAATCTACTTATATTTTTATCCTTTTTTTTTGGTCGTTCATGGCACTTGTACTGTGAACCTGGGAACCATCTCTGAGTTCAAGTACTCTACCATGTGAGCCACAACATATTTCTGGATTTCTAGTTGTCACTGGAGATAAGTGTCTCACACATGTTGTTGGCCAGACTGACTTTGAACTGGGATCCTCAGGTTTCAGCCTATTGAACAGCAAGGATTACAGACATGAGGAACCAGCACCCAACTTGGATTTCTTGTGTTTTATGTCCCAACCCTGCTTGAACTCAGTGCATGGACACTGTCACTGAACTTCTTTTGCTCAAGACTAGCATCCTACCACTTGAGCCGCAATTCCACATTTTATGTTCCTGTGTATATGGTAGTGAGGACTTGAACCAGGGCTTCATGCATGCTAGGTAAGCATACTACCACTGCTTGGGCCAGCCAGAACATCAGCAGTGCTTCAGAAGAAAAAGGGGATGATAATGGAAGAGACAGAGACAAGGCCAATGATGAATCTCTCTTTATTTCTGCAATATCCTTAGCTATAGACACTTTCTATATCTGTCCAGTTCTTGAATCACATTGTTCTAGGACTCAATGTGGCAACAACTGCAGATCATGTGCATCCTTCCTCATTCTAGTTCAACCTTTGTCCACCAAACTCCTACAGGTAAGGCCCCAGGCCCAGAAGCTAAAAGGAACACTCCCTCCTATGAAAATGGCAAGTACTTACAGCCCTGAAGGTTGCAGTCCATGGTTGTGGAGCTTTTGCTCACACCTTGACAGTCCTGGCACCTCTGAGTCTGCAACAAGTCCTCCTTTTTAGTTTGTAAATTGAGCAAGTGTCTATCAGCCTGAGCCTAGAAAATGCAGCAGATCATACATCTCAATAAGAATGGAAGAAAAAGGAATACGAAAACAAGAAACAGGAAAATGCCTAAGAAATGGAAAAAACAGTGCTATTTCCCAGGTTGAATCCCTGCAGATAATGGTGAACTGATGCAGCTAAGTCTGCAGGGTGTGCTACCTATAGGGTGGAGTGACCAATATCAGATTTCTGACCCTGAAGCTGCCTAATGTCTAAGCTTAATTTATCAAAGGAGGGCTGGGAAGGTGGCTTAGTGGTAGAACCCTTGCCTTGCATGCATGAGGTCCTGAGTTCGATTCCTCAGCACCACATAAGGAAAAAGAAAAAAGCAAGAAGTGGCGCTGTCGCTCAAGTGTTAGCCCACTAGCCTTGAGGTGAAGAGCTGAAGGAGAGCGCCCAGGCCCAGAGTTCAGGCCCTATGACCAGATCCCCCCCAAAAAAGGGCCAGATTCCTCAAATATGTCACTGGATATTGGCCCATATCATATTGATGGATAACACAGATGTACTAACCATTAGCATGTCACATCATTTTTAACCGGGTCTTTAGCACATCTACTTGATTATCAATATACATCATTGCTGTTTCCAAATCATAAGACATATCACAATCTTATCTAAGCCCACCTGTATCCCAAGGCACCAAAAACTTATCAAGCCAAACTATTAACATGTTGTGTTGTATATATGGTTTGGATAAGGTTCACAGCAGAAGCAGTAGCACTAGCAAGAACATTTAGGGTAGCAAAAATGCTGGCAACCAATATTCCAAAAGATCTGCAGCAATGGCTTAGAGCCCTCTAAACCTCAATAGAAAACAGAGACCCAAACTTATTATACCATAATGGTTATATCAACTGAACAAGCAATATAAGTTAAGGTGATTGCATAGTAATCTCAGAGTATTTATGCAGTTAGTGAGAACAGAATTGTTCCTGCTGGAGGCATCAAAAACTACCCCACCCTTGAAAACCATACCTAGCTCTACTATCAGCATGTATGGATACATAACACAACCTTGCACAGTAAATGATACAAAACCATGAAACAGGACACCTCTCTGATACAGAGATATGGGATGGAGAGAGGCATTAGTCCAAAGGCCTCAGCAGCAGCCAGTTGCAGATGTCAGGGTGAGCTTGTCGAAACAGGCTGACAAACATGGGGGCCAGCAAGGTACCACTGATCACGTCACTCCTTGAGCCCAGTTATGCAGTGCATACTGGGAGACTTCCACCAGCACAACAGTAGACAAGATGTGAAATCCACAGGCTCTCCATAATCCACATGCCCTACATGGGAGTATATCATCGCAACCACAGGAATATCCAGGCATAATGGAACCTATGAGGGGTGCACCACATCTCCTGCCAAAGGAATTCTAGAAGTGTTATGCATGAGCTCCATGTTTTCCATTAGTTCACCTTTTCCTCCAGAGGATGTCAGAGCTGTAATCTATCCCTGAATACTGTACCATACTTGTACTTTCTACTTCAGCATCTGGAACAGTCAATCATTGAGATGAATGAAGGAAGAGGATATAATATTTGTATAGCAAATAATGAGACTTACACTGTGAGCATTGAACAATTCAAAAATAATGTAGGAAGTAATGTTTCTAAAAAACATGTTTCTAAAAAAGCTAAAGATGGCTTGGAGATTTAGCAGATTATCAAAACTTGCCTTCTAAGTTAAGTGCAGGTTTGCTTTAGTTTGTTTCTCATTTTTGAATGTCAGGACAAAGTCTTTCCACTTGTTATGTGATTCAATGACACCTAGGAGGTAACTTCTCATGGAAGGTAAAGTTGGCTAGAAACTGGTCAGACATCACATCCTCATACACAACATTAGACTATCCTAATGAAGTTTTACTGGACTTGCTGAAATAGTGTGTTCAAACATAACTTTGATTGCTGTACAGGACTGAGTGTGTTATAAATAAATACTTCAATTGTCTCTGTAAATACTCTTGGACTGCTTTGTGGTATTTGTCTTTCTTGAGACTTAGGCTGTATTTTTGATGGTATTTATAGAAATCTCTGTTTTTCTCTAAGGTACGTACAAGTGTAGAAGTTCTGGAACATATTTCTATGTAATTGTATATTTAGTTCTTTTTAGGACTCTTTGTGCCATCTTTGATACTTTTACATACCTGAGAGAAATGCATCAAGGTTCACATTGTTGTCACAATTTTCCTAGCTTTTGTTGGAGTTTAGAAGGATTTTTGGTGTTTTGTTTAAAACTATGGCCATACTAACATGTGTAAAATAGTTATTTTATTGTAATTTTGATTTGGATTATTCTCATGACCATTGATACTACTTTTATATTTTAATCAGCTATTTGTGTATGTCCATTTTAGAAAAGTCTCTTCAATCTTTTTCCTATTTTAAAATTAGATTTTGTTGTGTTGGGGTTACTTGTAGGATTTTCTTTATATTTTTCTCATTCAGATTTGTTAGGAATCTATTTAAAGACATATGCAAATATTTTCTCCTACCATGCTTTTGCTTCTTTGTTGATAGTTCTTTTCATTATACAAGATTATGATTATGTGCACTTAATCTTCTTTGTTTTTTTTTCTTTTTTGGTTTTGTATTTTTTTTTAATTTTTACTTATTTATTTTCTTGGCTTTGTTTTGTTTTGTTTTTTTTGGTCAGTTCTGGCACCTGAACTCTGGGCCTGGGTGCTGTCCCTCAGCTATTCAGCTCAAGGCTAGTACTCTACCACTTAAGCCACAGGACCCACTTCCAACTTTTTCTGCTTATGTGGTGCTGAGTAATGGGACCCAGGGCCTGATGCATTTGAGGCAAACACTCTACCACTGAGCCACCTTCCCAGCCCTTATTCATTAATTTATTTGTCAGTCATGTGGCTTGAAGTCTGGGTCTGAGCTTGTGCCTCAGCCCATCAGTTCAAGCTTAGCACTCTACCACTTGGGCCACTGCATCACTTCTGGCTTTCTGGTGCTTTATTGGAGATAAGATTTCACAGGTTTTCCTGCCCAGGCTGGCTTTGAACCATGATCCTCAGATCTGACTCTCCTGAGTATTAGGATTCCAGGTGTGAGCCCCCAGAGCCTGGCACTTGTTTGTTTGTCTCTTTGTTGCATGAGTCACTTTTGGTGTCCTATTTAAGATTTACTGTCAAATCTAATGCCAGAAGGCTTTCTTCCTCTCCTGTCTTCTCCTCCTCCTTTCTCTTTTCCTCTTATTCCCTTCTCTCCACTACTCTCTTGTCTCCTCTTCTTCCACCTTTTCCCTGACTTTTGGCTTCCCTTCTCTCTCTCCTCCACTCATTTTCTTTTCTCTTTATGTCTGAGATGAAGACTTGCCAGTTTTCACAACAATTAGGTTTCTAATTTAGAAACACATGTAATACACATAACTCAGACTCCACAATAGTTTCTAGAGTACTATTGGAGCTTGAACTCCAGGTCTCACAGTCAGTCAACTTCCTCACTCACTGTTTGCACTATCACTTGAGCCTTTCCTCTAACCTGTTCATTAGCTGCTTAATTTGAGGTGTATATCTAGGCTGGCTTCCAGACCTCAATTTCCTCCTTAAGAGCTAGGCTAAAATGACAGTCTTGAGCCAGAAGTGCTTGTCTTGTTTTTTCTTACCTCAACATGTAACATTAACACTTAATTGGATACTATAATGAAACGTATGATTGTTACTGGTTTATGTAGAATTAATATTCAACCTAAACTGAAAGAGTTTATCTTTCAAAATAAGTGTTGTATTATATTTCTAATAATTGTAACTGTTCTTCTAACTGTGGTAGATTTTCATCACCAAGCAAATCATTTATGCTGGAGTTATTGTTTTATTATTAATGTAACCTAATGTTAATATGGTGGTGATGCATACAGAGATTAATACTTTTCTTTTCATACAGTGTCTTCCATTCCTTCACTCTCTCCCAACCCCTCCCTCCTATCTCTACTCCTGAGTTGTATACTGTATTTTCATCACCCTATTTCCCTCAAATTCTATGGCTCTGCCACACCCTCCAGAAGATTTTCACGTGAATCCACCATACATAATTGAAAGCACTTGTTTTTATTTCACAACTGAAGTAAGACAGTGGCTCCCTTTAATATTCTATAAATCATACTAATAGCATACATTTGTTACAGATCCATTCTAGTTCCCATGTGTTTGTTTTACTGAGAGATTATTAGAAACATATTGTTGGATTTTATTGTGTTTATAACCTAGATTTCTTTCTTATAATGATTTCCAGACAATTTGTCTTCAGATATATTCTCAGTGTGTCTGTCTTGGTAAATATAACAGCATAGTGCTTATTAAACAGCATTTAGGTAAAGAAAATGCCTTCCACATGATTTTTTGTGGGGCTATTACAAATGGAGTTGCTTTCCTAATTTCAGCCACACTTTTCTCATTGTTGGCATACAGAAAAGCCACTGATTTTGGGGGGTTAATTTTATAACCTGCTACTTTGCCAAAGTTTTGAATCAGCTTGAGCAATTTGGGAGTGGAGTCTATGGGATTCTTTAAATACAAGATCATGTCCTCTGCAAAGAGG
>NW_012267570.1:3801-5233 GCF_000151885.1 Dipodomys ordii | reverse complement strand
CAATTTGTTGATGTAGGAGCTCAGAGCTATAAACTTGCCTCTGAGTACTGCCTTTGCTGTGTCCCAGAGGAGCTGGTAATTTGTGTGCTCATTTTTGTTGAATAGCATGAACATTTTAATTTCCTTTCTAATCTCTTCCATGACCCACTCTTGATTCAGCAGTGTGTTGTTCAGCTTCCATGTGTTACTGGACTTTCTTTGGTGGCTTTTGGTGTTGAGTTCTAATTTTATTCGGTTGTGGTCAGAGAAAATGCAAGGTATAACTTCAATGTTTCTGAATTTGGACACGTTTGCTTTGTGGCCTAAAATGTGGTCTATTTTAGAAAATGTTACATGTGCTGCTGAGAAAAATGTGTATTCTGATGCTGCTGGGTGAAATGTTCGGTAGATGTCTGTTAAGTCTAGTTGATCTATGCAGCTGTTTAGATCTACGGTTTCTCTGTTGAGTGTTTTTTAGTTGAGTTTTGTTTAGTAGGATTTAAGATGTAATAGGCATCAGAGGTGATTTACATTGTATAGAAATTATACACTGCCAGGAAATTATATTACAAGTGATTTGCACTGTATAGAAGGTTGTGTACAGGTTAGATGAAAGCACACTATGAAAGAAGTATCAGATGAGACAAACATAATAAATAGGAAAGTAATTAGTAAAATAAAACCATGTTTATATTGTAATATAAAAATAGTGAATATATCAGGTACTGTCTGATTTGAACTGTAGAAAATATTCTCAAAAACTCAATAAGCCATCCAAAGAGATATACATTTATTATCAAGAAATCAAAATAATCAATATGAAGATACCTGAAGCAAAAATGAATAATGGAAAATACAAATACTGATAATCTGAGAGGAAGTAAACTTCAGCACAACTTGTGCTACCACAGATACAGGGCACTGATAATAATATGTATATAATCAATCTATATAATAAACATTTTATTCTGAAAAGTAAAGTCTACAAGGACATGGTTAAAAGGCCCAAGAATGATAATTTCATTAATCTATTATTATGATTGGAGAACGAATACTCCTTTTTTTTTTGTAGGCCATAGTGCATGAACTCAGAGCTTGGGCATTATCCCTGCACTTTTGAGCTCAAGGCAAATGATCTACGACTTGAGCCACAGTGCCACATCTGGTTCTCTAGTGCTTTATTGGGGATAAGGATCTCATGGACTTTCCTACCAGGGCTGGCTTTGAACCGTGATCCTCATATCATAGCCTCCTGTGTAGCTAGGATTACAGGCATCAGCTACTGGTGCCCTGCATCTAATACTCCTCTTAATGACTAAACAAACAGACAAATGGTCACCACAAACAAACATACCTAGGAATTAACTTAACTAAAGAAGTGAAGGACCTCTATGATGAAAACTTTAAAATCTTGAAAAAGGAAATCAACACAGAACTAAAAAAATGGCAAAGC
>NW_012267570.1:0-323 GCF_000151885.1 Dipodomys ordii | reverse complement strand
TGCCCTAAAAACAAACAACTATCAACCAAGAATACTGTACCCAGCTAAACTCTCCTTCATAAATGAAGGCCAAATAAAAACCTTCCATAGCAAAGCTCCACGACTGACAAAAAAAAAGTGGGGAGAGGCAGAGATCTGAGGATCGAGGTTTGAACTAGCCTGAGCAGGAAAATCTGTGAGATTCCTACCTTCAATTAACCACCAAAATACTGGAAGTAGGGGTGTGACTAACCTTGAGCCAAAAAGCTTCAGAACAGTCCCCAGGCTCTGAGTGTGACTTCCCCCAAAAAACACAAACACCAAAACACCATAATGAAACCCCC
>NW_012267569.1:126231-127134 GCF_000151885.1 Dipodomys ordii | reverse complement strand
CCTCATCCTAACCATCAACCTAACCCTAAACCTAACCCTCATCCTAACCTTAAACCTAAACCTAAACCTCACCCGTGCCCTCACCCTCATCCTCACCCTAACCCTCACCCTAACCATCACCCTACCCCTAACCCTCACCCTAAGCCTACCCCTCACCCTAACCATCATCCTTACCCTAACCTTAACCCTAAACCTAACCCTTAAACTCACCCTCACACTCAGCCTTACCCTAAGCATCACCCTCACCCTCAGCCTAACCCTAACCCTAATCCCAACCCTAATGCTCAGACTAACCCTCACCCTAACCCTAAACCTAACCCTCACACTCACCCTAACCCTAAGCCTCACACTCTCCCTCACCCTCAGCCTAAACCTAAGCATAATATTAAACCTAACACTAACCCTCACCCTAACCCTCACACTAACCCTTAATCTCACCCTCACCTTAAGCCTCACACTAACCCTAACCCTCACCCTAACCCTTACCCTAACCGTCACCCTCACCCTCACCCTCATCTTAACACAAACCTAACCCTACTCCTAACCCTAACCCTCACCCTCACCCTAACCCTCACCCTAACTCTAAGCCTAACCCTAACACTAACCTTCACACTAACCCTAGAACTCAACCTAAACCTAACCCTCCCCCTCACCCTAACCTTAACCCTCCCTCTCACCCTAGCCCTCGCCCTAACCCTAATCCTAAAACTAACCCTGACCCTCATCTAACGCTCAACCTAACCCTAACCCTGACCCACATCTAACCCTCACCCTAAACCTAACACTAAACCTCACCCTAACCTTCACCCTCACCCTCACCCTAACCCTAACCGTCACCCTAACCCTCGCCCTCAGCCTAACGTTCACCCTTACCATAACTCTCAACCTAACCCTAACCCTCAC
>NW_012267569.1:120009-121833 GCF_000151885.1 Dipodomys ordii | reverse complement strand
ACCCTAAACCTCACCCGTACCTTAACACTCACCCTCACCCTCACCCTAACCCTCACCCTAACCATCACCCTACCCGTAACCCTCACCCTAACCCTAAGCCTACCCCTCACCCTAACCATCATCCTAACCCTAACCCTAATCCTCACCCTAACCCTAAACTTAACCCTTAAACTCACCCGCACCCTAAAACTCACCCTAACCCTCACGCTAACACTCACCCTCACCCTAACCATCCCCCTATCCCTAACCCTCACCCTAACCTTAAGCCTAATCCTCACCCTAACCCTAAACCTCACCCTCACCCTCAGCCTCAGCCCAAGCCTAATCCTAACCCTAACCACCACACTAACTCTCACCCTAACCTTAAACCTAACCCTCAAACTCACGCTAACCCTAACCTTCACATTCACCCTCAGCCTAAACCTAAGCCTAACATTAACCCTAACCCTAACCCTCACACTCACCCTCACTTTAAACCTAACCCTAACTCTAAACCTAACCCTCAACCTCACCCTCACCCTAACCCTAACCATAATCCTCAACCAAACCCTCACCCTCACCCTCACCCTAATCCTAAGCGTACCCCTCACACTCACCCTTATCCTCATCCTCATCCTAACCCTAACCCTAACAATAACCCTAACTCTAACCCTAAACCTAACCCTCACCCAAACCCTAACCCTCAGGCTAACCCTCGTCCTCACCCTCACCCTCACCTTAACCCTAAGCCTAACCCTAACCCTCACCCTCACCCTTTACTTTAACACTAAAGCTAACCCTAACCCTCGCCCTAACAGTAACCCTAAACCTCACCCTCACCCTTGACGTCACCCTTACTTTATCCTCACCCTAACCCTCATATTAACCATAATGCTCACCCTAACCCTAAAAGTACCCCTCAACCTAACTCTAACCCTAACCCTCACCATCCCCTCACCCTCACCCTAACCCTAACACTCACCCACACCCTAACCCTCAAGCTCACCCTAACCCTAACCCTCACCTAATCCTCACCCTAACCCTAACCATTATCTAACCAAGACCCTCAACCTCACCCTCACCCTCACCTTCACCCTAACCCTTACCCTCACCCTAGCCCTCACCCGAACCGTAACCCTAAACCTAAACCGCACCCACACCCTCACCCTCACGCTCAGCCTAACGCTAACCCTATCCCTAATCCTAACCCTAACCCTCAACCTCATCATAACGCTCACCATAACCCTTATCCTCACCCTAACACCAAGCCTCACCCTAACCCTCACCCTAACCCTCACCCTAACCCTTTCCCCAACCCTCAACCTCACCCTAACCATAACCCTAACAGTAACCCTCAACCTCACCCTAAACCTTACCCTAACTCTCACCCTAACACTTACCTTCACTCTAACCCTCACCCTAACGCTAACCCTAACCCTAAACCTCACCTCACCCACAACCGCACCGTAACTATAACCCTAAGCCAAACCCTAACAATAACCCTAAGCCTAACCCTAAACCTAATCCTTAACCTAACCCACAACCTCACCCTCACCTTCACCCTAAACTTAACCCTAACCTTCTCCCTAACCCTAACCCTCACCCTAACCCTAACCCTCACACTCACCCTAACCCTCACCCAAACACTAACCCTAACGCTCACACTTACCCTAACCCTAACCCTCACACTCACCCTCACCCTCAGCTTAAACCTAAGACCAACAATAACCCTAACCATAACTCTTACACTCACCCTCACCCTAAACCTAACCCTAACCCTAAACCTAACCCTCACCCTCATCCTCATCCTAACCGAACTCGAACCCGAACCTGAACCCTAACCCT